>NW_026712390.1:2838886-3080156 GCF_030504385.1 Musca domestica | reverse complement strand
TCCGCTTTGGGCATTTGCAGTCGATCTAGGGATGTCCTTCCATGTCTGGCTGGCTGATGCGCCCGATACCTCTCGTAGGGAAGTATCCAATTTGGTCCAAACTTCGTAGATGGTAATAAGTTTATCCAACTTATATCGAGGTAGGAGATGGACAATATTGGTCTACACCTTCTGGTACCTCCACCACATAAAAAATTACAAATTTCCAAAGAAAATATCTTACTTCATGAAAAGAGAAATAATCATCCGATTTTATTTAAACATCACAAACCCTAATATTTGCTTCAGTCCTAGGTCAGAAGTGAAAATGGGCAATATCAGCCCACCACATCAAGTACTTCCCCCACAAAGGGGTAACATTTTGAATAATCATAGGTATTATACAAATGTGAACTAAGAGGGCGATTGCCTGCAAATTTCACACATCTCAATATTTCTACTAACTCAAGATCTGGTATGAAGATGAAATACTTCGGACCATTCCTTCCGGTACCTACCCCACATCGTATCAAATTTTTTTAAAAATTAAACTTTTCATAAAATGGGTAAATTGCATCCGATTCTCATTATATTTTTCACATCGCAATATTTTAACTAACCTAAGTGAAAGTGTGAAAGTGGGATATATAGGTCTACTCCTTCCGGTACCTCCCCCACAACGGAAAAAAATTTTGGAATAAATAAATCTCTCATAAAACGCGAAATAAGCATCCGATTGTTGTCAACTTTCACACATTCAAATATTTACACTAACTTAAGATATGCTGTGAAGATGGTAGATATCGGGTCCCTCCTTCTGGGACCTCTCCCACAAGGAGTCTAAAATTTTGAATAAATAAATCTCTCATAAAACGCGAAATAAGCATCCGATTGTTGTCAACTTTCACACATCTCAATATTTCCACTAACCCAAAATCTGCCGTGATGATGGTAGATATCGGGTCCCTCCTTCTGGGACCTCCCCAACAACGGATAAAATGTTTTGAATAAATAAATCTGCCATAAAACGCGAAATAAGCATCCGATTCATTCTAAACTACACACATCTCAATATTTTTACTAACCCAAGATCTGTTGTGAAGATTGAAAATATCAGGTCACTCCTTCTGGGACCTCCCCTAAAAAGGTTCTAAAATTTTTAATAACCAAATCGCTCATAAAACCCCAATCAAGCATCTGATTGTCTTCAACGTTCGAACATCTCAATATTTTTACTGACGCCAATTCTGGTGTGAACATAGAAGATATCGGGTCAGTACTTCTGGGACCTCCCCCACAACGGTAAAAAATTTTGGAATAAATAAATCTCTCATAAAACGCGAAATACGCATCCAATTGTTTCCAACTTTCACACATGTCAATATTTCCACTAACCCAAGATCTGTTGTAAAGCTGAAAAATATAGGATCACTCCTTTTGGGTCCTCCTCCACAAGGGGGCTAAAATTTTGAATAGTTCTGAGGATACAATTTTTTTTCGTTAAAAATAAAACTATTTTTTTAGTGCTTTTAAAACGAAAACAACCTCTTAAGTTGTTGTTTTTTTAATTAGGCAAGCTTAGCAAGACGCGGGAGTTCCGGCAGTGAGGGCCTACTTAAATATTCCCTGTGCCTGTTCAAGAGGCCTCAAGTGTTTAAATGTGTGTTTGCCCTAACAATGATCACCGGCTGCGACATATGGTCTTGCCACTTTTTTCCTAATAAATTTTTTTCCTCCTCTTCTGTCTTGCCCTGAAAAAAAAAACTAAAGAAGAAGAAAAAATAAGCGGAAGAAATTTGCCCCGAAGATGAAATATGAAACCGAAATGCAGCTGCAGAAAAATTGCATAATTTCGTTTCTCTTTCGATGTCTGCTTTCCCCCCTCCCCTCAACCCCATTTCTATGAAATGTGAAGAGTTTGCAATTGAAATTCGAGGTAATTTGGTAATGAATTAAATGCTGAAATGCCAGAATCATGAATGTTGTGAGCTAACAGATGGCCAAAATGGGAAGGAGAATGGAGGGAACTTCTAGTTATTCGGAAGAAAAATAGAAATAAATGCAGTATTAATTAAGACATATTAGATCCTTTAACATTACAACAAAGATAATCAGGTAAGGATGGCCTGCATGCTAAGAGAACAGGAAATTATTTTACAGAGAGTGGGAGGAGAGTAATTCGAATGAAATTCTCCTTAGTTAAGATATTTTATATCCCTCAACGTAGAAGAAGGATAATCAGCTATTGTTTGTAAAATTCGTTAAGATTATCCCTAATCTTTCAACACGGCGCAGGATGTAATCACCAGACAAGGGAAATGCGGAATTTTATCTCATATCAGGATTATTTTCAATTTTGGAGGAAGTATCTCATTCATGTTTTTTCTTGAAGGATGAAGGAGCCACTTCCTGCCTGCACTAAATCTTCATTCACAAATTAATAATAAATTCCTCCTTTGGCACATAATTTATGCCCAGATTAAAATTTCAAAAGAAGGCTTACACAAACACACGCACCACACATGTCGTCGCCAGATCCTTAGGCGTCCTTGTAACCTCAAGTACCCACAGCACTCGCGTGCTGTCATTTCCTCCTTGGTACTCTGGAAAACATTTAGTGGTGTTAATTACATGCCGGCAACACATGTCTCCTCGCAACGTCCTCAATTCTCTATTCTAATTTTCGAAATTTATTTTGTTGTAGTTGTAGTTTTTTTTTTCTTTTTTTTTGTAATCTCCTTGACAATGATCGCCGTAGAGTGGGGAAATGATTATTTTTCAATTGGAAACCATCCCCAAAGGGCCCCTTTTCTTTGTTTATTTTTAAAGAGATGTTGACAAATTTTCAATTATTTTTTTAAGGGGCGTATTTCATTATCTCCAATTGAGGATTGGAAATTTCATGCATAATGACAGATTAGTAGAGGGGGAAGACATCAGGGCTCAGAGATTTGAGCATATTGAGGGGCGTTTTGTGTGAAATTTTCCAAGCGCAGATAAATAAAATATGGGAGGTTTTTGATAGAAAGAGAGAGAAGAGGCTGTGTAGGTCTCCCGAAAAAAGAGAACCTTAAAGGGGCCTCCGAAAATTGTTCTTAACCTGTTATAGGTTCTTGGAGGACAAACTACTTTCTTCACTTCAAATGAAATATTTGATAATTTTTCGAAAAGTTCGCATTTTATGAGAGTTGTCATTATTTAAAATTTTGACCCTTTGTAGGGGAGGTACTAGGAGGAGTGGATCGATATATCTTCCATCTTCATACCAGCTCTTGTGTTGGTAGAAATATTGTGATGTTCAAAATTTGAAAGGGATCGGATGCTTATTTCGCGTTTTATAAGCCTCATGGTTATTCCAAATTTTGACCCTATGTGGGGGAGGTACCAGAAGGAGTGGACCGATATATCCCATCTTCATACCAGCTCTAGTGTTGGTAGAAATATTGAGATGTTCGAAATTTGAAAGTAATCGGATGTTAATTTCACGTGTTATGAGCTCTATGGATATTCCAAATTTTGACCCGTTGTGGGGAAGGTACCAGAAGGAGTACTCCGATATTGTCCATCTTCACAACAGATCTTATGTAGATAGAAATATTTGGATGTGCCGAGTTTGAAAGTAATCGGATGCTTATTTCGCGTTTTATAAGCTTCATGGTTATTCCAAATTTTGACCCTTTGTGGGGGAGGTACCAGCAGGAATGGTCCGATCTCTACCATCTTTATAACAGATATTTTGTTGGTAGAAATATTGAGATATTCGAAATTTAAAAGTAATCAGATGCTTATTTCGGATTTTGCAATCGTTTTGATTATTCAAAACTTGGACCCCTTTGTGGGGGAGGTACCAGAAGGAATTGTCCGATCTCTACCATCTTCACACCAGATCTTTTGTTGGTGGAAATATTGAGATGTACCAAATCTGAATGGAAGCGAATGTTAATTTCGCGTTTTGTGACTTTCATGTTTATTCCGAATTTTGACCCTTTGTGGGGGAGGTACCAGAAGGAATGATCCGATATTGTCCATCTTCACAGCAGATCGTGCTTAAATATAAGTATTGAGATGTATGAAATTTGAAAGGGATCGGATGCTTATTTCGCGTTTTATGAACTTCATGGTTATTCCAAACTTTGACAATTTGTAGGGGAGGTACCAGCAGGTATGGTCCGATCGCTACCATCTTTATAACAGATCCTGTATTTGTTGAAATATTGAGATATTCGAAATTTTAAAGTAATCGGATTCTTATTTTGATTTTTATGAACTTCGTGGTTATTCCAAATTTTGACCCTTTGTGGGGGAGGTACCAAAAGAAATGGTCCGATCTCTACCACCTTTATAACAGATATTGTGTTAGTAGAAATATTGAGATATTCGAAATTTGAAAGTAATCGGTTGCTTATTTTCAGTTTTGTGAACTTTGTGGTTATTCTAAATTTTGGCCCGTTGTGGGGGAGGTACTAGAAGGAGTGGACCGATATATCCCATCTTCACACCAAATCTTGTGTTAGTGGAAATATTGAGATATTCGAAATTTGAAAGTAATCGGATGCTTATTTTGAGTTTTATGAACTTCGTGGTTATTCCAAATTTTGACCCTTTGTGGGGGAGGTACCAGCAGGAATGGTCCGATCTCTACCATATTTATAACAGATATTGTGTTGGTAGAAATATTGAGATGTTCGCAATTTGAAAGTAATCGGATGCTTATTTCACGTTTTATGACCTTAACGGTTATTCCAAACTTTGACCCGTTGTGGGGGAGGTACTAAAAGGAGTGGACCGATATATTCCATCTTCACGGCAGAATTTGTGTTAGTAGAAATATTGAGATATTCGAAATTTGAAAATAATTGGATGCTTATTTTGAGTTTTATGAACTTCGTGGTTATTCCAAATTGTGGCCCGTTGTGGGGGAGGTACTAGAAGGAGTAGACCGATATATTTCATCTTCACGGCAGATTTTGTGTTAGTAGAAATATTAAGATATTCGAAATTTGAAAGTAATCGGATGCTTATTTCGGATTTTATTATCGTTTCGGTTATTCAAAACGTTGACCCTTTGTGGGGGAGGTACCAGCAGGAATGGTCCGATCTCTACCACCTTTATGACAGATATTGTGTAGGTACAAATATTGAGATATTCGAAATTTGAAAGTAATCGGATGCTTATTTTGAGTTTTGTGAACTTCGTGGTTATTTCAAATTTTGACCGGTTGTGGGGGAGGTACTAGAAGGAGTGGACCGATATATTCCATCTTCACAGCCGATTTCCTGTTAGTAGAAATATTGAGATATTCGAAATTTGAAAGTAATCGGATGCTTATTTTGAGTTTTATGAACTTCGTGGCTATTCCAAATTTTGACCCTTTGTGGGGGAGGTACCAGAAGGAGTGGACCGATATATTCCATCTTCACAGCCGATTTCGTGTTAGTAGAAATATTGAGATATTCGAAATTTGAAAGTAATCGGATGCTTATTTCACATTTTATGACCTTAACGGTTATTCCAAATTTTGACCCGTTGTGGGGGAGGTACCAGAAGGAGTACTCCGATATTGTCCATCTTCACAACAGATCTTGTGTGGATAGAAATATTTGGATGATCTGAGTTTGAGAGTAATCGGATGCTTATTTTCTCGTTTTATGACCTTAACGGTTATTCCAAATTTTGACCCTTTGTGGGAGAGGTACCAGCAGGAATGATCCGATCTCTACCACCTTTATAACAGATATTGTGTTGGTAGAAATATTGAGATATTCGAAATTTAAAAGTAATCGGATGCTTATTTCGCGTTTTATAAGTTTCATGGTTATTCGAAATTTTGACCCTTTGTGGGGGAGGTACCAAAAGGAATTGACCGATACATCCCATCTTCACAGCATATCTTGTGTTGGTAGAAATATTGAGATATTCGAAAATTTGAAAGTAATCGGATGCTTATTTTAGATTTTATATTCGTTTTGGTTATTCATAACTTTGACCCTTTGTGGGGGAGGTACCAGAAGATATGGTCCGATCTCTACAATCTTTATAACATATCTTGAGCTGATAGAAATATTGAGTTGTGTTAAGTCTGAATGGAATTGGATGTTAATTTCGCGTTTTATGGGGTTTATGGATATTCAAAATTTTCAACCTTTTGTGGGGGAGGTACCAGAAGAAGTGGACCGATATATGCCATCTTCATACCAGAACTTGAGTTGATAGAAATATTAGGGTGTGTGAAATTTGAAGACAATCGGACTCTTACATTACATTTTATAAGAGTTATAATCATTCAAGATTTTTACCTTTGGAGGTGGAGGTACTTCATGGAGTAAACTGTCCATTTGTCCATTTTAGCACCTGACCTAGCACTGATGGAAATATTAGGATTTGCAAAGTTTGCACCAAATCGAAAGATCCTTTCTCTATCTTGCAGTAAAATATATTTTTTTTAAATTTCAACCTTTTGTGGGGGAGGTACCACAAGGAGTGGACCTTTATTGACCATCTCCGAGTTCAATATAAGTTTGATACTAATATTACGATTTTCCAAGTTTGGACCAAATCGGATACTCCCTTCGAGAGTTATCGTTGGCACCAGCCAGCCAAATAGACAGACGGACGGATATCTCTATATTGACTCCAAATGTCCTGAAACGGACTTGGTCCAAAGAGACCTAGGATCTAAAATCGATATGTCGATGAGGCACTCTAGACATATGGCTGAGGGTATAAAAATGTTGAGACCTGCGAAAATTTTTCAAAAATAAAAATTTTCTAATAATTTCCCAATTTCCCATTTCCATGCCAAACCTGACCTGACCTGGTCTCATAAAGAAAACATTAAACCAAAATCTTTTGAAATATTTCTAAAATATTGTCTTGTCACGGTTGTCAAACACCCCCCACCCCATCATCTTTTGAAGTAGATCAACATGTAATGGGCGGGAAAACATACGGACACGTTTAAAGCCTTTCATCCATTAAACATAAACCGAACCAAAATATATTTTTAAATACAACCTGAGGATGCCAAACAACAACAGCAAGAAATCTGAAAACCAAAAACACAACAAAAAGAGTTCACACATGTTTTGAAAGACCAAATACGAAACGAAAAGAAATGGGCCATAACCAGATTTGACACATTTCCATTTTGTTGCAGCATCCCGCCGACGTTCGCCTTCCTGAAGTGTTGCCTTTTTCTTGACTTTATTTTCTTTTCATAATATTTTAAAAGCTAAATGGAAACAAAACGGGAAATAGAAAAATACAAACAAGTAGGTAAAAAGATATAAAGAAAACACTTAGGGGAGAGGAGGAGGGGATATTGAAAATTAAATGCGGATTTTGTATGCAGCTATTCGGGCAAGTTTTGGGGGATTAACATTTAAAATAATATAAAAAATTCATTGGGAGATTTTTGGATGGAGCTTTCGAATATAAAACAGTAAATTAAAAAATTATTAATTTAAAACAAAAATATTTAAAATTAAAAAAAAAAATCCAAAGACATTTTTGTTTGAAAATTTTGAGAGATTTTTAGGGTTAAACATTTTCTAAGGGCCATAACTTCTGAAATACTCGGTGTATCTTCATATAACGACAAGATTTCAAAAGTTTGAACTCTTACTACACCAGTAATGAACATATTTAGTAATATTCCGCCCTTCAAAACACGTAAAAATGTCTAAATTCCAAGTTCGTTAAGACGTTGTACTTAACTATCGACATTTTTATTTCCATGGGTATACGCTTAATCCTGATCCACTTTTTCCCCAGAGAATTTGTATATTCTGAAATATAGACCTCTTAGCTTTACATAAATGTAACATTTGTTAATATAGCTCACATAATACCCGAGATGTAGTTAAATTAGGGCATACGCAAAATTGAAAAATTTTGTCAATTTTTCAGGGGCTACAACTTCTTAAATACTCGGTGTATCTTCATGATTTCGAAAGTTTGAACACTTACTCCACCAGTAATGAAGAGATTTCGTGATATTTCGCCCTTCGATACACGAAAATATTGCTAAGTTCAAAATTCTTTAAGAAGTTGTACGTAACTATCGAAATTTTTGTTCCCTTAGGTATATTCTTGGTCCTTATCTAAATTTTCTCTAGAAAATTTATTTATTCTGAAATATAGACTTCTTAATTTTATATAAATGTGACATTTGTAACATATAGCTCACATAATACCCGAGATATGGTTAAATTAGGGCATACGCAAAATTGAAAAATTTTGACAATTTTCCAGGGGCCATAACTTCTGTAGTACTGGAAGTATCTTCATAAAACAACTAGTTTTCGAGAGTTTGAACACTTACTCCACCAGTAATGAACAGATTTCGTGATGTTTCGCCCTTCGATACACGAAAATATTGTTGAATACAAAGTTCGTTAAGATGTTGTACGCAACTATAGAAATTTTTATTCTCATGGATAAATCCTTAGTTCTGGTCCAATTTTTCCCCACAGAATTAATTTATTCTGAAAGGCAGACCTCTTAGCTTTACACAAATGTAACATTTGTTAATATAACTCACATAATACCAGAGATATGGCAAAATGTTGGCATGCGCAAAATTGTGCCAAATTGTCGACCTTTTTTGAGTAAATATCTTCTATGAACTATAACTTCTATATTAATAGATATCTCTTCAAATAATCAGCTAAAGAAGATCCTAGAATAAGATCCTATGAATAAAGAACAATAAATTTAAACAAATATTTGAAATCTTAAAAAAGAAAATTCAAAGATATTTCGTTTGTTTTAAAATTTTGAGGGATTATTTGGGTTAACCCTTTTCCAGGGGCCATAACTTCGGTAGTGCTCGATGTATCTTCATAAAACAACTAGATTTCGAAAGTTTCAACTCTTACTACACCAGTAATGAGCAGATTTTGTGATATTCCCCTCTTCAACACACCTAAATATTGATAAATTCAAAGTTCTTTAAGAGGATGTATGGAATTATGGAAATTTTTATTCCCTTAGGTATATACTTGGTTCTGATCCAATTTTTCCCGAGAAAATTTATTTATTCTGAAAGAAAGACCTCTTAGATTTACATAAATGTAACATTTGTTTATATAGCTCACTTAACTCCCGAGATATGGCTTAATTAGGACATGCGCAAAATTGTGCCAACTTTTAGACATTTTTAAGCAGATAACTTTCAGGAGCCATAACTTCTAGATTAATAGATTAAACTTCACGAAAAAAGGTAAACGTGATCCTAGAAACATATACTTTGAGATAATTACAGATATTTTCACAAATCATTGCAAAATTTTACAAAAAAAAGGGAAAATGTTCGAATGACAGTTTTTAACAAAATTATAAGTATATCTCAATAGTCGTATTTATAGAGCCCTATTTTATGATCCTGTTTTAGCATTACCATTATATTATAAGATATTAAAAACTAACTACATCCCCCTCTCATTTCTGTAAGTTGCATCCATATTGCTCATCAAATTCCAGAGATATGTCCGAATGAAGACATGTGCGCAAATCAGACCAATTTTTTGGTCTATTTGGGTAACACCCTTTCAGAGCCTATATATTTTTGAAGAAGTCGTTTTATATTCATAAACTAACTTGATTCTAAAAACGGAGGTGCTTCTTATTTCCGGCAACATCTACTTTTCCGCTTGCATATTCCCCAAAAGAAACGAAAAAAAAAGTTTGCTTTCATTCGTGGTATTTCTCAAGACCACATGTTTAAAATTACACTCCGACTTGTGAGGTCATAACCTTTAACTCAGACTATATATTTTGATGAAAAATACAGTTTTCGAAAGATTAAGCATTGCATTTACTTGACTATAAATTGCGTTGAAATAGCTCATCAAATTATAGAGATATGAACAAATAAAGACATGCGCGCAAAAGCGCTAAATTTTTGGTGTTTTTGGGTAACCGCCTTCCAGAGCCCATAACTTAGGAAACAGTTGCTATATCTTTATAAAATGAATTGAGTTTGAAAGCGCGGTTGTTTTTCGTGTCCAGCAGTGACAATATTTCAACTTGAATTCTTCTCAAACATGACAAACAATGTTGCCTGGTGTTGAGGATTCTTACACCATCGCGGAGTAATCTGCTATTGCCTTGTGAAGTCCAATCTCTTAACTCTGACTACATATTGTAATAAGAAACACCGTTTTCGAAAGCTTGAATAGTGCATTTACTTTGCTAGAAATATCGTAAACATAGCTCTTCATATTTCTGAGATCTGTCATACTAAAGAGAAGTGCGCAAATGGGTAAAATTTTTTGCGTTTTTGGGTAACACTCTTCCAGAGCCCATAACTTTTGAAGTAGTCACTGTATCTTCATGAAATAACTAAATTTTGAATGGGAGGGTTGTTCTGCTTTCAAAAATTAATATAATTTCTTCCTGGAATTCTACAAACTTGGTAAAAATATTGTTCGAAGTCGAGTTATCTTGCTAGGACAAGGCATAAAATTACGTTCCCACTCATTGCGTCATAACTTCTGACTTAGACTAAGTATCGCTAAGAAAATTCCGGCATTTGAAAGGGGAAAGAGTCTTCTTTTAGCTTGTAAAATAGAGCAATAAATAAGATGCAAAAAATACCTCATTTAGATCAAGCTTCTGGGAGTCTATCATTGAATCGTCGAGCTTGAAATTGAAGAAGGAATCATTAAAGGCTTTTCTTTTGTAGATTATATGTAATTTATTATATTCTGTATAGTAATGGATTGTAAGGTTCGTATCTACCATAAATTTTGTTAATCTTGTCAAGTTTCACATATGTTTCATAGCAGAACTTTATTCTTTCCAAAAACCTATAAAGTTCTTCATTGCCATGAGCCTAATGAAGTCCTCCGGCCTCTTATTTGATTATCATACATTTTTTGTATTCTTCTGATGTTCTCTATCGCACCAACGAATTATTTATTCCGATTCTGAAGAATGTGACCTATTTATTGAAAAGTTATATGGCATTCCCGTAAAGACTTCGTGGGGAGCAAAAAAACGGAAGAAATGCGAAAGTCAAAGTGAAGAAAACACATTTACCGGCCAACGATTGTCATTTGGCAAACAAAATCGTCAGCTAATATACAACGACTTGATGATGTCTGGCTTAAAGCCAGCCAAGAGTTGACAACCCGCTCAACCGGTACATAATTTGCAAGTCAATCGATTATTAACAACAGCGATAATAGACGTTGAGACAACATTAACACCAGGTAACCAACTTATCATTCTCTTTACCTCAAGGCACATTCACTTGAAATAATTCACTTGCGTTTTACACTCAGAAAAAAATTGGTCTGTTAACTGTTTTGGATTAGGAAAATTCTTTCGGAAAAATTTTTGGAAAATTCTTGGGGGTCACTTCCACCATTTCATGCCATGGTACCATTTTTATGTTTGTAAGGTATTTTTTCTTTATTATGGAAGAGGCGTTTTAAAACTCCCAAGGGCAATAAATTTCCCAGGCATTTAAAATCTTTTTACTTTGCGCTCCACACTTTTCCATGAGTGACATGAAGCCACATAATGTGGGGTGAATGGCTAGACTTTTAAAAAAAACTCCCCACACAAGCAAAAAAACTATTTTTATGGCTAGGAAATAAAGGCAAAGATGTTGTGACTTTTCAAGAGACCTAAAAATAGCGAGACTTCTGCAGTGCTGTCCCAACGCCCCTACACATAGCTGCATCGCATTTCCTCCCCATCCTTCATGATTCCCGACAAAGCAAATGGAAAATCAGTCAAAAGCAAAACTTGTCAGCGATAATTTCTTGCTGCAATTTACAATTTTGTCATAGTTTTCGATTTTCCATGGGCTTCTCAAGCAGCTGGTATAGCCATTGAGATACTGATGAGAGATTAAAAAAATGTTGATCGTAGTTTTTTCTTTGTTTTGTTTTTTTTTTTTTTTTTTTTTTTTTTGGAATTTCCCTTTAATGAAAATGTAAAAGAGAATTTTGTGGGACTTCGAGGAAGTACTAATTAAACCAAGAAGATGTCTGCAAATTGATGACAAAGACAAGTGACAGTCCGGCTAATTTTATGGATTTTGTCAAGGTCTTGCTTTCTGGGAATAAAATTGATTTTTTGGAGGATTAAAAAAAAAGTATCTTAACATATAACATTTTTTAACAAAATTTTACGTGCCATTGGATTAGAAAAAAATTATGGGTATCTAGGGAAAATGAAAAAATTGCCAAAAAACAGAGGGTTTTTGGAAACTTCTCCGAATTTATTTAGGCTCCAGTGGCTCTCCTAGAAAGTTGGCCTTACGATGCCTATGAAAAGACAGGCCCATCCGCATTTACGGTTTTTTTTGGAAACTTTCTTTATTTTTTTAGGCCCCAGTGGTCCTAGAAAGTTGGCCCTAGGATGCCTATGAAAATACAGGCCCATCTGAATATACGAAAAATTGTCTATATAATTTTGGTAGGATCTTGAGGAAGCCTAGGGCCAATAAAAAAGTTGCTATAAAAATAGGCGCACATTGGCGTTTTTTAAAAATTAAAAAAAAATGTTAAGGCCCCAATGGATCTCTGAAAAAATCCCTAGAAAGTTGGTCCTAGGGTGCTTATTAAAATACAGGCCGTTCCGCATGTTTTGTTTTGGTAGGATCTCTAGGGTCAACGGACAATTTTCTATAAAAATTTATAAGACACGTTTTGGATCTCTGAGAAAATTCCCTAAATGTTGTCCCTAGGATGCCCATGAAAATACAGGCCCATCTGCATTTACGAAAAATATTCTATATAAATTTGCTGGGATCTTGAGGGTCCACGAACAATTTTCTATAAAAAAAGAATCTTGAGGAAGCCTATGGCCAATGAAAAAATTGCTATAAAAATAGGCGCCATTGGCGTTTTTAAGAATTTAAAAAATAATGTTTAGGCCCCAGTGGATCTCTGAAAATATCCCTAGAAAGTTGGCCCAAGGATGCTTATTAAAATACAGGCCCATCCGCATGTTTTGTTTTGGTAGGATCTCGAGGATCAACGAAAAATGTTCTATAAAACCTCATAAGACCCGTTTTGGATCTGTGAAAAAATTCCCTAGGATGCCTATGAAAATACAGACCCATCCGCATCTATGAAAAATATTCTATATAATTTTGCAGGGATCTAGAGGGTCCACAAACAACTTTCTATAAAACTTTGTAGGACCTCTAGAACCTAGAAAAAATTTCTGTACAGCTTGAGATAAAAAAAAACTTCAACAAAGGCAAAAGCCATAATTTTTACATTTTTTTCATTTTATTAAATGAAAGGAAAAAATGTCGGAAATACCTTCAAATTTTTGAATAAGTTTAGATTTGTTCGAATTGGTCACCTTTGGCACGAATTATGGCCTTCAAACGGCCAGTGAAACCATCACACGCTGCCCGAATGTTGCTCTGCGGCATTTTGGACCACTCCCGGCGAAGCGCTTGCTTGAGGTGATCGACTTTCAAAAATACTCCAGACACAATACTTTAACGGATTGGTATCCGGAGATTTTGGTGGCCATTGTTCGCTGGAAATGAAACGAGGAACCTCATTTTATAACCATTCTTGGGTGGCGCGTGCTGAGTGCGATGCAATGCTGGGTCCTGTTGGGATGTCCAAGGTCTGCGGCCAAAATGTTTGCGTGCCCAAAGCTTTAATACACCCTCCAGAATATTTTCGCCATAATATTCGGCATTTATTCTGATACCAAGGTCGAATAATACGAGCGGATACCGACCATCAGCTGTTATGGCGGCCCTCACCATCATCATGGCCGGCGCTTGAGTTTTGGTGGCCAACTGAAGGTGCACATTTTCAGCTGACCTCATTTTGTTTGTTTACCAGCTGCTGGACAACGAATGTTTTCTCATCGGAGACCACTAAACCAAATTCGGTACTTCAGCAACTCTTTAGCTCTTTTGAGTCGAATTTTTTTCTGTTGCGGTATAAGTTCTTGCACTTTTTGGAATTTCAATGGCTTTAACCCGAGCTCATTTTTCAATGCCAAATGGAATATTGCGATATGTTCTGCTCATGAGCCATTTTTCGGCCACTGCGACGCGGGTTTCGATCAAGTCCCTTCTTTACTTTTCGAACCATTTCTGCTGATGTTGCTGTTTTCTTCCGTCCACTTCCTTGACGTCGTCGGGCTACGCTACTAGTATCACGATAACGAGCGATGGTACGAGACACAAAAGATTTATTCACATTTAAATGCTGGAGTGCTCTAACGATAGCCACTTGTGGCTCTCCAGCCAAATATAAAAAAATCACACTATCACGCTGGAATTCCGAATAACGAATAACATTTTATCTGGGAAATTCTCAGCAAAATGCTTTTGTACGCTTGTAAACAATATAATGGACTATCACTGGAATAATTTTAACAGCTGTTGGACGAGTGGCTTAGAAATGACAGCAGTCTGAAGTTGGTCGCCGTTTTTTCATCTCACCCTGTATGTGCAATAAATAATTAATTTAAAAAAAAAATTTATTGAAAATTAGCAGCTCTCAAATATTTTTCGTGATCTGTCAACCTTGAATCTCCCCCAAAATAATAAAAAAACAAGTTAAAAAGCAGTAAGTTCGGCCGGGCCGAACTTTTAATACCCTCCACCATTTGCAACGAATTTGGAAATTTTCAAAAAATAAAATCCTTAAAAAATTCTGTTAAAATTTTAAAAATACCGAATATAGCCGTTATTTTGGGGTCTATACGACGTGGACATGCATAGGCATTGTTGGTCATAAGCCATTACCATATTCAAATTCGAAACTTGAAATAAACGGTGAACAATGTAGCTAAAATCATCAAAATACCGAATATAGGGAGGTACCGTTATATGGGGGCTATACGAAGACCTGGACCCGCACAGACAATTTTCTGTCACAGACTTTAGTTCCCATAACGAACTTCAAATACCAATTTTAAAACAATTCCGGTGAATAATGTCGCTAAAATCATCAAAATACCGAATATAGGGAGGTACCGTTATATGGGGGCTATACGAAGACGTGGACCTGCACGGATAATTTTCCGCCTTAGGATGTAGTATCCATTTTGAACTTCAAATACCAAATTTGAAACAATTCCCGTGAATAATGTCGCTAAAATCATCAAAATACCGAATATCGGGAGGTACCGTTATATGGGGGCTATACGAAGACGTGGACCTGCACGGATAATTTTCCGTCTTAGGGTGTAGTATCCATTTTGAACTTCAAATACCAAATTTAAAACAATTCCCGTGAATAATGTCGCTAAAATCATCAAAATACCGAATATAGGGAGGTACCGTTATATGGGGGCTATATGAAAACGTGGACCTACATGGCCCATTTACGAACTTAACCTGCCTACTGGAAAAATAAACATGTGTGCAAAATTTTAGCCACCTATCTCAATTCATTCGAAAGATAGCGTGATTACAACAGACAGACAGACAGACGGACAGACAGACAGACAGACAGACAGACAGACGGACAGACAGACAGACAGACAGACAGACGGACATCGCTAAATCGACTTAGAATTTTACGCTGATCAAGAATATATATACTTTGTTGGGTCTGATATGAGTATTTCGAGGAGTTACAAACGGAATGACAAAGTTAATATACCCTCCATAATATGGTGGAGGGTATAATAATGACTTGTTATTTGTTCCCCATTGAATCATCTTCTCTGTAATTTACTTCAATTCAACACTTCAAATGCGAACTTCTGATTATGTCATTATCAGCAGCGGCAGTTTTTGTTTTTTTTTGGCAAGAATGAGTAGTTGTTGTTGATGTTTTGGCTAAAACTTTGTTTAGTTGTTGTTGTTGTTTTTGTTGTTGCCGACTTCAATGCGATTTGAAATACATGTCGAAAATTGGGTCTCTTACCTTGACTTAGATACGAAAACGAACAATTAAAGTTTGTTTTTGTCGACTTAGTTATTTGTGTGTGAGTGTGTGTGTGTGTGAATTGTTCTTGCTGGTATGCAAAGATGATATTTAAGTTTTGTGTTGTTGCTGCCGATTTTTTTCCTCCCTTTAATTGCCAAGCAAACACAAGTTTTGTGGGACCCAAGAAAATTTCAAAAAAAAAATGTCAAAATAAAAAGAAAAAAACTAGCTGGCGGGCCTATGGCATATCCTTGAAAGGACACATTTTCAAGTGGGTCACCAAGTGATGTCGCAAAGGATGTCTGCAAAAAAAATCCCAAGACAGAGGAAGAAACAGAAACACATGGTAAAGCGGTTCACATGAAAAGTAAACATCATCATAACGGCCACTTTCTTGGCGGGACAAAAAGACACACACACACATGTCCTGTTTGAGTGGGCATTTTCGTCTGAAGGATTAGCCAACAAAATTGTCTCCTAAGTGTTGCTAAGGCTCATACACATATGTATGTTTGCATATCCTTGCTGTCTGTCAGGCATCCTTTCACAAACAGGAAGTGTGTCCTTTGCGTATCAAATTACCCGTTTCCTTGCAGGTTTGTTGGCCTTCCATCTACCTACCTGTTTGTGTTTGCCGTTTAGAAATTTCGTATTATTTTCTATTGTCTTGACCGACTGAGGTTCATTAGGATTTGTTTTTTATTCTGCCGTATTTATTTTGAAATTTAACACGTTTCTTATTATTCGAATGGAATTATTGGCATTTATTGTCATTTAAATTAGCGAAACGAAATACGTGCTGTATTGGCAGATTGGACTGGAAACCTCGAATGACATATGTATTTTTAAGCTGACTAGTACCACTTAATATGATTAATGACTGGGAATTCTGGAGCTAAAAATATATATGGTTATGGTTTCTAGAGAATAATATTTGCAAATTAAAAAAAATCCTAGAATTTTTTTTTCTTTGACAAAAAATATTTTTAAAAAATTAACTTAAAAATATTATTTTAAAAAAATCAACAAAAAAGGATTTTTTTAAATATCCCCTTCTTTAAGGATGCTTGAAAATAATATTTTAAAATATTCAAAAAATTATTATTTTTTTTTTTAAATAACTCCTATTTTTGGGCTTGAAAATAATATTTTAAAAATTCAATTTTATACCCTACACCACAAGGTGGTGGTCAGGGTATTATGTCTTTGTGCATTTGTTTGTAACAGGCAAAAGGAAACGAGATAGACCCATAGGTCCTTTTGATGATCTGCATAGAATCACATTCTGAGTCGATTTATACATGTCCGCCTGTCCGTCCGTCCGTCTGTCCATGTATTTTTGTGAACAAAATGCAGGTCGCATTTATTGCCCGATTGAGATGAAATTTTGCAAACAACATTTGTTTGGCCCAAGGACGGACCCTATTGAAATTGGAGATAATCGGTAAAAATTTAGATATAGCTCCCATATACATCTTCGTCCGATTAGCCTTATAATGTGCACCAAACGTCTAATATCAGCCCGAATAGTATGGAATTTTGCACATACAACCAAATTGGGTCTGGAAATAAGTATGCTAAATTTGATCGAAATCGGTTCAGATATAGCTATAGCTCCCATTTATATTGATCATCCGATTTGTTATTTTTGTGCCCCGCAGCCGTAATATGCACTCCGTAACAACGATATTCAGGGAAATATAGCAAATACAGCTCAGAAATATCTTTGCGAAATTTTATCGAGATCGGTTCAAATTTGGACATAGCTCCCATATATAACTTCGTCCGATTTACCTTTACGTTGTGCACCAAACGTCTAATATTTGTCCAAATGGGATGGAATTTGGCACATACAACCGAATTGAGTCTAGAAACTAGTATGTCAAATTTGGTGAAGATCGGTTCAGATAGAGCTATAGCTCCCATATATATTGTTCATCCGATTTGTTATTTTAGTCCTTCGCAGCCGTAATATGCACTCTGTAACAATAATATTTGGGGAAATATATCAAATACAGCTCAGAAATACCTTTTGTTAAATTTTATCGAGATCGGTTTAGATTTGGATATAGCTCCCCTACATATAACTTCGTCCGATTTGCCTTTTATTGTGCCCCAAACGTGTAATATCAGCCCGAATAGTATGAAATTTTGCACATACAACCAAATTAGGCCTGAAAATAAGTATGCCAAATTTGATCGAAATCGGTTCAGATATAGCTATAGCTCCCATATATATTGTTCATCCGATTTGTTATTTTAGTCCTCCGCAGCCGTAATATGCACACTGTAACAACAATATTTGGGGAAATATATCAAATACAGCTCAGAAATACCTTTGCTAAATTTTTATCGAGATCGGTTCAGATTTGAATATAGCTCCCATATATAACTTCGTCCGATTTGGCTTTTATTGGGCGCCAAACGTGTAATATTAACCCAAATGGGATGGAATTTGGCACTTATGACCGAAATGAGAGTAGAAACAAGTACGTCAAATTTGATCGAAATCGCTTCAGATATAGCTATAGCTCCCATATATATTGTTCATCCGATTTGTTATTTTTGTCCTCCGCAGCCGTAATATGCACTCTGTAACAACAATATTTGGGGAAATATATTAAATGTAGCTCAGAAACACCTTTGCAAAATTATATCGAGATCGGTTCAGATTTGGATATAGCTCCCATTTATAACTTCGTCCGATTTACCTTTTATTGCGCACCACTTACGACCGAATTGAGTTTAGAAGCTCGTATGTCAAATTTGGTGAAAATCGGTTCTAATATAGCTATAGCTCTATTATATACTGTTCATCCGATTTGTTATTTTAGTCCTCCACAGCCGTAATATGCACTCCGTAACAACGGTATTCAGGGAAATATATCAAATACAGCTCAGAAATATCTTTGCCAAATTTTATCGCGATCGGTTCAGATTTAGATATAGCTCCCATATATATCATTATCCGATTTTAAATTAATTGTGCAATGGGCAATACAAGTCCGAATTTAAAAGATACAAATGCTTCGGCATATTTAGTCCTTTGAACTTTAAATTAAAATTATAATCGTTGCTTGAATGACTGAATTCTCCCATAAAAACTTTTAATTGTTATGTGGAGGTCTATTAAATTAGCAAAGTGGTGTAGCGTATCATAAAGTCGGCCCCGCCCGACTTTAAGACTTTCTTTACTGGTTTTTAGTTTATTTTTACTTTATTTATTTTTGTTTAAAGTCCCAACAGCCTTGAGTGCTTGAAAAATATATTTAAAAAATCCAAGCTGCTTTGGACGATCGAAGAAATATTTTTTTAGGGAATTTACTGAACGTTGGGCTCTTGACAAAACAATTAAAAAATCCTCGTCGATTTTCGGAAAAAATATTTCGATGTGGGATTGGTGAAAAAATATTTTTAAAAATATTATTTTTGTAATTGATCTTTAAATATTTTTTGTTTAATTATTATTATTGCAGGATGAGATAAAAAAAAAAACTGCAACAAAGTCAAACGCTATAATTTTTACATTTTTTCTTAAATTTTATTGAATGAAAGCAAAAAAGGTCGGAAATATTATCAAATTTTAGAATAAGTTTAGATTTGTTCGAATTGGTCAACTTTGGCACGAATTATGGCCTTCGAACGGCCAATAAAACCGTCACACGCTGCCCGAATGTGGCTCTGCGGTATTTTGGCCCATTCCCGGCGAAGCGCTTGCTTGAGGTGATCGACACTTTGGTATTTTTTAGTGCCAACCTTACTTTCCAAAGTACTCCAGACACAATAGCCCAATGGATTACTATCCGGAGATTTTGGTGGCCATTGTGCGCTGGAAATTAAGCGAGGGGGAACCTCATTTTGTAACCATTCTTTGGTGGCGCGTTCTGAGTGCGATGCAATGCTTGGTCCTGTTGGAATGTCCAAGGTCTGCGGCCAAAATGTTTGCGTGTCCAAGGCTTTAATACACCCTCCAAAATATTTTCGCCATAATATTCGGCATTTATTCTGATGCCACGGTCGATTAATACGAGCAGAGAACGACCATCGACATTGAGATGAGCAAAGTTTGAATGGAAGCGGATGTTAATTTCTCGTTTTATGAGCTTTAGGGATATTCAAAATGTTGATCCCTTTGTGGGGGGAGGTACCAGAAGGAGTGGACCGATATATTTCATCTTCACACTCGACCTTGGGTTAATAAAAATATTGTGAAGATAATCGAACTTTTACGTAACATTTTATAAGAGCTATGATTATTCAATGTTGCGAATGTTACTCTGCGGTATTTTGGCCCATTCCCGGCGAAGCGCTTGCTTGAGGTGATTGACACTTTGGTATTTTTTAGTGCCAACCTTGATTTCCAAAATACTCCAGACACAATACCATCGGCTGTTATGACCGATCCATCAGCATCACCATGGTCGGCGTTTTAGTTCTGGTGGCCAACTGAAGGTTCACATTTTCAGCTGACCTGACCTCATTGGCAAGTAAACACCATCATTTTGTTCTGTTTACAAACTGCTGGACAACGAATGTTATCTCATCGAAGATCACCAAACCAAATTCGGCAGTTCACCACTTTTTGGCGAAGCAAAGCAACTCTTTAGCTCTTTTGAGTCTATTTTCTTTCAGTTGCGGTGTAAGTTTTTGCACTTTTTGCAATTTCAATGGCTTTACCCCGAGCTGATTTTTCAATATTTGCCGAATTTGCCGAATATTGCGATATGTTCAGCTCACGAGTTCTCCTAAATTAATTCAACAGAAAAATCACATAATATCCCGACATGGCGGCAGGAAAACTGCATGGCAAATACTGAATTGAGACGGAAAGCTTTCGATCAAATACTTTCTGAATATATATGCCTTGTGCTACCAAACGATTCCACATAATCGAATTTTTCCGATTTTCTAATCAAAGCAGAAGTGGCGGTAGGGAAGCTGAAAGCATGGAAATGCTGAAGCTATGACTATGAGCATTTGTAAAATACTTTTATAGATCTCCTGTTGACCTACAATATGTATAGGGGTTCGGAAAATTAGATTTACAATTTTTGCATAGGAATCTGAGGTCCTGAAATATTTTTTCTCGGTACCTTGGGGTTTATAAAATTTGATAGTGATTTCCAAAAATAAAACAGGAGTTTTTTGTTTAAATTATCGAAAATAGTTCCTAGGCCACAGGATAGAAAAAAACGCATAGACCCCTAGGTTGCCTAAAAAATTTGAAAGAAAACTTTTCATGCGCCCCAAATTTCATGCAATTTTTGGGGACATTTTTCGTAAGTTTCATGGAGCCTATAATATTTTAGGGAAAATAATTCATGGACCCCTAGTTACAGAAACATTTCCATAGGTCCTAGAGGGTCCTAGGCGCCATATAATTTGATAGACAAGTTTTCAATAGCTCAGTAGGGTCTATAATATTTTACAGGCAAATTTTTCACATACCCAAGAGCTTACTGACGCTTTATAGGCAAATTTTCATAGACCCCTAGGTACCTATCAATTTTTAAAGAAAAAAATTGTATAAACTCAATGTGGCCTACAATGCTTCATAGAAACTTTATGGTAGACCCCCTAAGAAACTTTATAAATAAAAAAATAATGATTATAAAAATTTTCCAATACTCCCAAGGGCCTAACAATTTTTACAGATTTTTTATTGGCTCTAGATTGCAAGGAAAATTTTTTAAAAACCAAACATTATTTATACGAAATTTTTCATGGAACCTCTGGAGCCTACCAAAATTTTATAAAAAAAAAATTGTTCGTGGCCATCATGGGCACTATATTATATAAAAAATCTTCATAAGTTCCTTGGGGTCTGCAATATTTTGTGGCAAATATTTCCTAGGCTCTATGGATCTTATAAAGTCTAAAAATTATATAAAAAAAATAAACCCACGTTTTTTGGCCCCCGAAGGACCATTTATTGTACCACATATTTTTATTCTTTGATTATATGTCAACATATCCTCGGAAAAAAAATCCAAAAAACCTATACCACCAAAATCACCCGTATGAGTTTGCAACTCTAACCTGACAACATAAAACCTACAATCAAATCACCGCAACCAATTTTTCTTTATTGCCTTTGCCTTTGGTTGACAACATATTTTCTTCTTGTGTTTCTTTTTCGCGCATTTTCTGCTAACATTCGCAATTTGCTCATTTGAAATGTACGAACGATATCGCCGAGTGGTACCCAATTGCTTGACTGCTTGGCTGACTGACTGTATGGCTGCATGGTTGGTAAATCATGGCGACGGCTTATCACCAGATTTCCAGCAAAAAGCACAGACACCAGCACATTACAGCAGTTGGTAGAAAAATGTCGCGGGGGACGGTTTGGAGAGCTGCAAGCCATGGCTGAGCTACATAAACAAAATTGTAACAAAATCTTTGCCAGGCAAAGCCAGGCTTTCAATAGGGGTACTTGGGTACTTTATACCCTCAGCCATTCATTCCATTCCGATTCCATTTAGACTTCAAACATCTCAATATTTCTATTTAGGGATTCAAGATTCCTTCAGAACCTACTCCACAGAGGGTCGTCATAGATATATTCAAGGTGAGATGAAAAAATTACTAACAACTTCAGACTGCTGTCATTTCTAAGCCACTCATCCGCCAGCTGTTAAAATTATTCTAGTGGCTCGTGAGCTGAATATATCGCAGACTTCGGCATTCGGCAAATATTGAAAAATGAGCTCGGGGGGAAAAGCCATTGAAATTCCAAAAAGTGCAAGAACTTACACCGCAACAGAAAGAAAATAGACTCAAAAGAGCTAAAGAGTTGCTTCGCTTGACCGAAGAAAGTGATGAACTGCCGAATTTGGTTTGGTGGTCTCCGAGATGAGAAAACATTCGTTGTCCAGCAGTTTGTAAACAAACAAAATGAGGTCAGCTGAAAATGTGCACCTTCGCTTGGCCACCAGAACTCAAGCGCCGACCATGGTGATGATGTGGGCCGCCATAACAGCCGATGATCGCTCTGCGCTTGTATTAATCGACCGTGGTATCAGAATAAATGCCGAATATTATCGCGAAAATATTCTGGAGGGTGTATTTAAGCCTTGGGCACGCAAACATTTCAGCCGCAGACCTTGGACAATCCAACAAGACTCAGCACCGTCGCACTCAGAATGGTTCGAAAGCCAAGAATGGTTACAAAATGAGGTTCCTCGCTTCATTTTCAGCACACAATGGACACCAAAATCTCCGGATACCAATTCGTTGGACTTTTGTGTCCGGAGTATTTTGGAAAGCAAGGTTGACACTAAAAAATACCAAAGTGTCGATCACCTCAAGTAAGCGCTTCACCGGGAATGGACCAAAATACCGCAAAGCAACATTCGAGCAACGCGTGATGGTTTCATTGGCCATTTTGAAGGCCATAATTCGTGCCAAAGGTGACCAATTCGAACAAATCTAAAGTTATTCTGAAATTTAGAAAGAAGAACTCTCCATTTGACATAACTCCAATAATGGAATAATCCAATGGGAAGGCCCCATGTCGGTCCACCTTTTTTAATACAGCCCCCATATAAAGGTACCTCCCTATATTCGGTATTTTGTTTATGTAAGCGACATTATAGATCGGAATTATTTCAAACTTGGTACTTAAAGCTCGAAATGACAGAAAATTGACTATGCTGGACCAGGCCTTCTTATAGCCCCCCATACAACGGTACCTCCCGATATTCGATATTTTAATGATTTTAGCGACATTTTTCACCGGAATTATTTCAAATTTCGTATTCGAAATTCGGAGTCTATGACAAAAAAAAATTACTTATACAGGTTCTTCGGTCTTCGGTTTTTATTTAGCCGGTTTTTTTCGACGATTTTTTTTTTTTTTATTTTTCAAGTTCCTTCCAAATGGTATGGAGGGTATTAAAAGTCGAATTCGGGTGCTTTTTAACTTATTTTTTTATTTCTTCATTAAAATTTTATTCTCTTCGCTTCAAAATGAATTCATGCGGAATTTCAAATTTAAATCCTTGATACACAAGGCCATCGGCCGGACCTTGCAGCGACCACTCTCCACATCGAAATAATGAAAGAAGGGACAACGCTGCACAATGGCATGACCCTTGACACAATAGATAAAGAAATCGCAACGCTCCATGTGTGGGAAGATATGATGCCCGTACACCGGACACATGGTTTCCTGTTCCTGCGGTTGTTCCCCTCCCCCTGGCACGGGAGATATTTGCATTGCATTTGCATTGCTTAACTCGGGCGGTATGCATTGGACATTTGTGGGCATGTCACATTTACCGATTTTGGCATTCCAATAGAGATTGGCACTGCACTCCTGGACCAAGGCCTGACCGTGATAGCACATGAAATATTGATAGCAATTTTGGGGATTTGCAATGAATACCAGGGCATTGGATTGGGCCTGTTGGCCGTACAAATCGAAGCAGTAACGATTCGCATTGGCCAGAATGTCTTCAGCGCTTACCGGGGCCGATGGGGCAGCTGGGGCAGCAGAGTTTGGACCATTGGCCGGGGATGGGGGGCGATTACCTGTCTGGCAGTGTGGTACCTTTTCGACCACATCACACAGCTTCGTTTGGGGATTAAAGAACATATTGTAGGGACATGAGGCCTCCACCGTTTCACCATCATCGCCACAGAAAAAGAAGAGGCTACAGTCGGTTGGATTTTCCACCAAATCTCCCACCGCATGATTGGCACAAGGATTGGAATTTTGTCGTGAAACTTTGTGCCTCAAACTTTGGACCGGATTGATGGAAATTTCCAGCAAAACAACCACTAGATTCATGAGCCTTAAATCTGCAACAAAATATAACCTTTAAACACTTTTTTCCTTTGAAACTTCCAAATCCATTCCCCTTACCTTGGCTTAACCTCATTTTTTTGCTCTGACGTTTCGTCCGCTAACTTCTTAACTTTACCACGTCTAAACTTGATCTAAATTCTTTGCATATTTAAAGTCATTCAAATGTATCAACTCAGATAAGTTTCGAATCGAATCAATTTCCGTTGCCTCAAAAAAAAAACAAAAAGCAAAAGATTATTTCCATGGAAGTGCGGTTCCCATTATCTGGGTTATCTCTTCTTCCGCCAGTAATTTGAATTCTGTGTTTTGCTCTGGGATTTTTTGTTTTGTTTTTTTTTTTTTCTACAAATATTTGAAACGAATAAACAAATATCAATTACCAGAGATTTTTAGCATGTCAAAATGAGTCAGGGTTATGTTGGGATTTTTTTCTGGAATTAATTGATTTTTTGGATTGAGAATCACTAACAAGTCGAAGGACCAAATGACATGTTATTGAAAAGAGAAATACTCCGAAATTACCATAACAACAATTCAAGAGACATTTTGATTTAAGGACCAAAAAAAAAAAAACAGTTAAGTTCGGCCGGCCACCATTCGGAAAGAATTTAAAAATTAAAAAAAAAATCCGTCGAAAAATGCCACACAAATGAAAACCTTTGTATGAGAGCTATAGGAAGCCTTGGTGCGGTATAACTAATTTTTTTGGTCAAAGGCTGTAGTAACGATTCCCAGCTTTAAATACGAAATTTGATACAATTCCGGTGAATTATAGCGCTAATATAATCAAAATGCCGAATATCGGGAGGTGTCGTTATATGGGGGCTATACGAAGGCGTGAGCCTGCAGGGACAATTTTCCGTTATGGGTTGTAGTACCCATTACCAACTTCAAATACCAAATTTGAAACAATTCCGGTGAATTATGGCGCTAATATCATCAAAATACCGAATATCGGAAGGTACTGTTGTATGGGGGCTGTACGAAGGCGTGAGCCTGCAGGGACAATTTTCCGTCATGGGTTGTAGTACCATTACCAACTTCAAATACCAAATTTGAAGCAATCCCGGTGAATTATGTCGCCAATATCATCAAAATACCGAATATCGGAAGGTACTGTTGTATGGGGGCTATACGAAGGCGTGGACATGTACGGACAATTTTCTGTCATAGGCTGTAGTTTCTATTACAAACTTCAAATACCAAATTCGAAACAATTCCGTTGAATTATGTCGCTAATATCATCAAAATACCGAATATCGGAAGGTACTGTTGTATGGGGGCTATACGAAGGCGTGGACCTGCACGGACAATTTTCTGTCATAGCCTGTAATATCCATTACGAATTTCAAATACGAAATTTGAAACAATTCCGGTGAATTATGTCGCTAATATCATCAAAATACCGAATAGAAGGAGATACCGTGGTATGGAGGCTATACGAAGACGTGGACCTGTAGGGAAAATTTTCTGTCATAGGATGTAGTAACGATTCCGAACTTCAAATACAAAATTTGAAGCAATCCCGGTGAATTATGTCGCCAATATCATCAAAATACCGAATATAGGGAGGTATCGTTATATGAGGGCTATACAAAGACGTGGACCTGCATAGACAATTTTCGGTCATAGGTTGTAGTAGCCATTGCGATCTTCAAATACGAAATTTGAAACAATTCCGGTGAATTATGGCGCTAATAGCATCAAAATACCGAATATCTGAAGGTACCGTTGTATGGGGGCTATACAAAGACGTGGACCTACACAGACAATTTTCTGTCATATGTAGTAGTATCCATAGCGAATCTCAAATACGAAATTTAAAACAATTCCGGTGAATTGTGTCGCTAATATAAGCAAAATACCGAATATCGGAAGTTGCCGTTGTATGGGAGCTATACGAAGGCGTGGACCGGCATAGACAATTTTCGGTCATAGGTTGAAGTGCCCATTACGAACTTTAGATACGAAATTTGAAACAATTCCATTGAAAAATGTGGCTAAAATTATTAAAATACCGAATATGGGGAGATGCTGTTATATGGGGCTTTAAGAAGTGGTGAACCTGCAGGGACAATTTTCTGTCATAGGATGTAGTAACGATTCCGAACTTCAAATACAAAATTTGAAGCAATCCCGGTGAATTATGTCGCCAATATCATCAAAATACCGAATATAGGGAGGTATCGTTATATGAGGGCTATACAAAGACGTGGACCTGCATAGACAATTTTCGGTCATAGGTTGTAGTAGCCATTGCGATCTTCAAATACGAAATTTGAAACAATTCCGGTGAATTATGGCGCTAATAGCATCAAAATACCGAATATCTGAAGGTACCGTTGTATGGGGGCTATACAAAGACGTGGACCTACACAGACAATTTTCTGTCATATGTAGTAGTATCCATAGCGAATCTCAAATACGAAATTTAAAACAATTCCGGTGAATTGTGTCGCTAATATCAGCAAAATACCGAATATCGGAAGTTGCCGTTGTATGGGAGCTATACGAAGGCGTGGACCGGCATAGACAATTTTCGGTCATAGGTTGAAGTGCCCATTACGAACTTTAGATACGAAATTTGAAACAATTCCATTGAAAAATGTGGCTAAAATTATTAAAATACCGAATATGGGGAGATGCTGTTATATGGGGGCTTTAAGAAGTGGTGAACCTGCAGGGACAATTTTCTGTCATAGGATGTAGTAACGATTCCGAACTTCAAATACAAAATTTGAAGCAATCCCGGTGAATTATGTCGCCAATATCATCAAAATACCGAATATAGGGAGGTATCGTTATATGAGGGCTATACAAAGACGTGGACCTGCATAGACAATTTTCGGTCATAGGTTGTAGTAGCCATTGCGATCTTCAAATACGAAATTTGAAACAATTCCGGTGAATTATGGCGCTAATATCATCAAAATACCGAATATCGGGAGTTGCCGTTATATGGAGGATATACGAAGTGGTAAACCTGCAGGGACAATTTTTGGTCATAGGTTGTAGTTTCCATTACGAACTTCAAATACGAAATTTGAAACAATTCCAGTGAATTATGTCGCTAATATCCTCAAAATACCGAATATCGGGAGGTACCATTATATGAGGGCTACACGAAGACGTGGACCTACATGAACAATTCTCTTTCAGGGGGTAAAGTACTCACATAGAACTTTTTGTGAAGAATTCCAGACAATTCCATTGAAAAAATTTGGCTAAAATCATCGAACTACCGAATATAGGGGTACGGTTATATGGGGGCTATATATGGGGTACCAGAAGGAATTGACCGATATATTCCATCTTCACAGCATATCTTATGTTAGCAGAAGTAATGGGATGTGTGGAATATGAAGAGAGCCGGATGCTTACTTTGGATTTTAGAATTGTTTTGGTTATTCAAAACTTTGACCCTATATGGGGGAGTTATCAGAAGAAATGGTCCGACCTCTACAATCTTTGTAATAGATCTTGTGTTGATGGAAATATTGAGATGTATCAAGTCTGAATGGAATCGGATGTTAATTTCGCTATTTATGGGCCTCATGGATATTCAAAATTTTGACCCTTTGTGGGGGAGGTACCAGAAGGAGTGGATCGATATATCCTCTTTTTACACCAAATCTTTGGTTGATAAAAATATTGTGATGTGTGAAATATGAAGAGAACCGGATGCTTATTTCGGATTTGTCACCGTTTTGGTTATTCAAAACTTTGACCCTTTGGGGGTGGGGTATCAGAAGAAATGGTCCGATCTCCACCATCTTTATAACAGATCTTATGTTGAGAAAAATATTTAGATGTATCAAGTCTGAATGGAATCGGATGTTAATTTCGCGATTTATGGGCCTCATGGATATTCAAAATTTTGACCCTTTGTGGGGGTGGTACCAGAAGGAGTGGATCGATATATCCCCTTTTTGCACTAAACCTTTGGTTGATAAAAATATTGCTATGTGTGAAATATGAAGAGAACCGGATGCTGATGTCGGATTTTATCACCGTTTTGGTTATTCAAAACTTAAACCCTTTGTGGGGGAGGTATCAGAAAGGATGGTCTGGTCCCTACCATATTTATAACAGATCTTGTGTTGATGGTAATATTGAGCTGTACCAAGTTTGAATAGAATCGGATGTCAATTTCAAGTTTTGTGAGTTTCATGGATTTTCAAAAATTTGACCCTTTGTGGGGGAGGTACCAGAAGGAGTGGATCGATATATCCCCTTTTTACACCAAACCTTTGGTTGATAAAAATATAGTGATGTGTGAAATATGAAGAGAACCAGATGCTGATGTCGGATTCTATCACCGTTTTGGTTATTCAAAACTTAAACCCTTTGTGGGGGAGGTATCAGAAGAAATGGTCCGATCTCTACTATTTTTATAACAGATTTTGTGTTGATGGTAATATTGAAGTTAGAATGGAATCGGATGTCAATTTCAAGTTTTGTGAGTTTCACGGATTTTCAAAATTTTGACCCTTTGTGGAAGAGCTACCAGAAGGAATGGTCCGATCCATACTATTTTTATAACAGATTTTATGTTGATAGAAATTTTGAGATGTGCCAAGTCTGAATGGAATCGAATGCTAATTTCGCGTTTTATGAGCTTCACGGATATTCAAAATGTTGACCCTTTGAAGGTGAGGTACCAGACCCTGGGTTAATAAAAATATAGTGAGCATTTTATTCCAAGCATTCGTGCTTCTTATTTCCATTATTTAATATTTCAAATTTATTTAAATTTAATTTCACAACGTTTTGTTTTTGGTCCTTCGTTAATGGTCCTTGGATTCGAAAAATTTCTATTTTTTTTTTATTTTTCAATATTTTAAAAATTTCCCCTTTAATTCAAAAACAAATTCCAATTATTGCTCTGTCGATTGACATTCGAATAGCAATTGGCCCGGCCACGCAGCACACAAACATTGCGATTATAATCCCAATCCATGTTGGGGGGACACTGCATCACCAGGAGATAGCCCAGACGGCACATGTAATAATAATTACAATTGGTGGGATGGGGGAAAACATCGACGGTATGGGCCTGGCATTTTTCCCGGGGAGAGAAGAAATGTAGCTACAACGAAAAAAAATAATAAAAATTAATTTATCTTCTCTGTCAGGAAAATTTCACTCAGCCCACCTGACACTGGACATTTTCCGGATAATCACATTTATGCGTCTTGATATCGAAATGCAGCGAATGGGAACAGTGCATGGCAATGGGTTCACCATGATAGCACATAAAATAATCGGAACAGGATTTGGGATTTTGTAGGAAAACCAGGTTGGAGGGATCATCTACGGCAGGGCATTTGGCATCGGGCAGGGCAATGGGTGTTGAAATGCTGGAGCCAGTTGGAGCTGGTTTTGCGGTAGAAGGAGCAAATGTACCAGTTATGCCTGTAGAGGGCTTGAAGGTTGTGGGTACAAAGGTTGGCCCAGGAGGGGAAGACGTCGGTGAGAATGTTGGAGCTGGTGAAGGGCCTGCTGAGGTTGCGGTTGGGGCTTGGGTTGCCACATTTGAGGGCTGTTCTACGGGAGCAATCGGTTCCACTTGAGGTCCCTCTGGATTCGACTCCTCCTCACTTCCTTCCGCGCCAGCATCACCCCCCTCCTCACCGGACTGTGTAAGCTCCAAATTTGCACAAACCTCTGGATTAACATCACATGTCTGTTCGTCTTCGGAAAAATATGGAGCATCCTCATCACAATTACCCTCAAAGGAGTCATGGCCATAGCAGAAAATGTAATTGGAACAGCCCTTTGGGCTGGCAATATAACGATTGTCTTTACCCTCACATTCGGCATAGTCATCGGCTAAGGCTATGCCACAAAACCATGGCGACAGGGCCATCACAAAGGCTATCCACAAGGTTGATGATTTTGGCATTTTGGTTTCTCTCCGTAGATTTCTTGTTCTAAGTCTTGGGAGTCGGATTTGGTTGTTCTTTGGTGAAAAGATTTCGTCTAACTGAAGGGCTTTGCGGCAGTAGCTGCCAATTTTATTGAAAGTGAATTTCCCTCTTTCCGGCCTTATCGATATATCTCGATAATTGCATGGTAAATTGCCTGTTAATTGATTTGCGTACATATTTTGCTCTGGTGTTCTTTGAATAATGAAATCTGTTCTTTTTTTTCTTCGAAGTACCAATCCGAAAGATAAACTTTTTCTTATCTTAGACAGGCAGGCAATGACCTTTCCCACGAAATTGTGTGGGGGGAAATGAGTCACGTAATCTTTTTTTGGGGAAAACTTTTTATTTGTCCTTTCGGAGAACTTGAAGAAATTTGGAGGTCTTCTAAGGGTAATTTTAATAATAAAGACCTTATATCTATAAAAATCCTCAAAGGAGAGAATATTGTAAACGAAGAGCCACAAAATTAACCAGATCGAAGGACCAAAAAATGGTGATATTATATCTATAAAAATCCTCAAAGGAGAGAATATTGTAAACGAAGGACCAAACAAATATCCAGACCGAAGGACCAAAAAATGATATTTTTAAAAAAAAATTTTTTCTTCATCGAAGGACCAAAATATGCCTAAATCGAAAGCCCAAAAAAAACTTTTTTAAATTTATATAAAAAATATTCAATAATCTGACATTTTCCCAATAGCGAAGGACCAAAAATATTTAAAAAAACCAAAAAAAAATTTTGAAAACAATTTTCTTGATCGAAGGACCAAAAATAGTTCAAGAAATCAACCACAAAAAATTATGAACGAAAATTGGAAATTCGAAATATTTAATAAAAAAAATTGGAAAGAAACTCCTATTTTTCTCCTAATTTCTAAAACCACTAGCCATCAGAGACCTCAATATCAAATTTTAGGATTCGAGCTCTATTCCTGCAACCAATATACCAAATGTGGTACCATTAAGTAGTTTTCGTACAATTACTACATATTTCCGAAACCACCTTCACCTTCTCAATTTCGGATATTTAGAAAAAGACCTCAGTATCAAATTTCAGGACTTCCGCTATATTCTTTTATGCAATAACCAAATTCGTGCCATTTAGAACAATTATGGTAAACATTTCCAAAAGCACCTCCATATCTCAATGCCAGATACCAATGGAGGCCTCAATATCAAATTTGAGGATTCCAACACTATTTCTTCACTTAATACCAAATATAGTAACATTCCGTACTTTTGTGTTCAATTTTAGTATGTCATTCCGAAAAATACCTCCATATCACAATTCCAGATACCAACAGATACCTCAATATCAAATTTCAGGATTTCATCCCTATTCCTTCACCCAATACCAAATTTAGTACCATTTAGTAATTTTCGTACAACTATTGAACACACTTCTGAATCCACCTCCACACATCTCCTTTCCAGATATTAACAGAGACCTCAGTATCAAATCTCTCAATTCCAGATACCAACAGATACCTCAATATCCAATCTCCAATTTCGGGTTTTCAGCTCTATACCTTCACCCAATACCAAATTTAGTACCTTTTGTACAATTATGGTACAAATTTCCAAAACCACCGTCAAATCTCCATTCCTGATATTAACAGGGGCCACAGCAGTCCTTCAAACGTGAATTTTTTAAAGAATATATTTCAAGGACCAGCACTCCTTCAAACGTGGATTTTTTTAAAGAATATATTTCAAGGACCAGCTGTCCTTGAAACTTGGATTTTTAAAGAATATTTTTCAAGGACCAGCAGTCCTTCAAACGTGGATTTTTTAAAGAATATTTTTCAAGAACCAGCTGTCCTTGAAACTTGGATTTTTTAAAGAATATTTTTCAAGGACCAGCAGTCCTTGAAACGTGGATTTTTTAAAGAATATTTTTTCAAGGACCAGCAGTCCTTCAAGCGTGGATTTTTTAAAGAATATATTTCAAGGACCAGCAGTCCTTCAAACGTTGAATTTTTAAAGAATATTTTTCAAGGACCAACAGTTCTTCAAACGTGGAATTTTTAAAGAATATTTTTCAAGGACCAGCAGTCCTTCAAACGTCGAATTTTTAAAGAATATTTTTCAAGGACCAGTAGTCCTTCAAACGTGGAATTTTTAAAGAATATATTTCAAGGACCAGCTGTCCTTGAAACTTGGATTTTTAAAGAATATTTTTCAAGGACCAGCAGTCCTTCAAACGTGGATTTTTTAAAGAATATTTTTCAAGAACCAGCTGTCCTTGAAACTTGGATTTTTTAAAGAATATTTTTCAAGGACCAGCAGTCCTTGAAACGTGGATTTTTTAAAGAATATTTTTTCAAGGACCAGCAGTCCTTCAAGCGTGGATTTTTTAAAGAATATATTTCAAGGACCAGCAGTCCTTCAAACGTTGAATTTTTAAAGAATATTTTTCAAGGACCAGCAGTCCTTCAAACGTTGAATTTTTAAAGAATATTTTTCAAGGACCAGCAGTCCTTCAAACGTGGAATTTTAAAGAATATTTTTCAAGGACCAGCAGTCCTTCAAACGTGGAATTTTTAAAGAATATTTTTCAAGGACCAGCAGTCCTTCAAACGTGGAATTTTTAAAGAATATTTTTCAAGGACCAGCTGTCCTTGAAACTTGGATTTTTTACCAACACCAACAGTCCTTCAAACGTGGATTTTTTTAAGAATATATTTCAAGGACCAGCAGTCCTTGAAACGTGGATTTTTTAAAGAATATTTTTCAAGGACCAGCAGTCCTTCAAACGTGGAATTTTTAAAGAATATTTTCAAGGACCAACAGTCCTTCAAACGTGGAATTTTTAAAGAATATATTTCAAGGACCAGCAGTCCTTGAAACTTGGATTTTTTAAAGAATATTTTTCAAGGACCAACAGTCCTTGAAACTTGGATTTTTTAAAGAATATTTTACAAGGACCAGCAGTCCTAAAAACGTGGATTTTTTAAAGAATATTTTTCATAGTCTTTCAAACGTGGAATTTTTAAAGAATATTTTTCAAGGACCATCAGTCCTTCAAACGTGGATTTTTTAAAGAATATTTTTCAAGGACCAACAGTCCTTCAAACGTGGATTTTTTAAAGAATATATTTCAAGGACCAGCTGTCCTTGAAACTTGGATTTTTTAAAGAATATTTTTCAAGGACCAGCAGTCCTTCAAACGTGGAATTTTTAAAGAATATTTTTCAAGGACCAGCAGTCCTTCAAACGTGGTTTTTTTAAAGAATATTTTTCAAGGACCAGCAGTCCTTCAAACGTGGAATTTTTAAAGAATATTTTTCAAGGACCAGCAGTCCTTCAAACGTGGAATTTTTAAAGAATATTTTTCAAGGACCAGCAGTCCTTCAAACTTGGAATTTTTAAAGAATATTTTCAAGGACCAGCAGTCCTTCAAACGTGGAATTTTTAAAGAATATTTTTCAAGGACCAGCAGTCCTTCAAACGTGGAATTTTAAAGAAAAATTTTCAAGGACCAGCAGTCCTTCAAACGTGGATTTTTTAAAGAATATATTTCAAGGACCAGCAGTCCTTCAAACGTGGAATTTTTAAAGAATATTTTTCAAGGTACAGCAGTCCTTCAAACGTGGAATTTTTAAAGAATATTTTTCAAGGACCAGCAGTCCTTCAAACGTGGAATTTTTAAAGAATATTTTTCAAGGACCAGCAGTCCTTCAAACGTGGAATTTTTAAAGAATATTTTTCAAGGACCAAATTTAGTACCATTTAGTACAGTTCGCATACTTAGTACAAATTTCTAAAATCACCTCATGTATCAAACCTACTTTCCAACCTTGATTCTCATACCTCCATTTCCACCTTTTAATTCTATCGGTTCACAATATACCAAAATGGTACCATTCTAGAAGTTTAGTACCATTTTAGTACTTTTCGTAATTTTAAAATTAGAATTTCCGAAAACATACATTTATCCTGCACTCCATCAGTCAGTCTCATAAATCAAATTTCAGAATTGTAGCTCATTCCATTTGTCCAATACAAATTATTCAATTTTTAGTACATTTTAGCACTTTCCGCACTTTCTTTTAGTATCAATTAAAATTTCGAATTTTCAAAAACCCTTTAGTACATCTATCCTGCAATCTATGTGACTCCAGTGACTCTCATTCCAATTTTCAGAATTCTAGCTCATACCATTTGTCTAATACAAAGTATTCAATTTTTAGTGCATTTTAGTACTTTTCGTACCCGTTTTAGTATCAATTTCCAAAAAACCCAACACCAAGACTGCCCTTCTGCAAAATTCCAAGATTCAAGCTTCAGCCGTGTAGTCTGGGCCTTGATTCTCAGTCGGTCAGTTACTTATTTCTATACATTATTTTTGTTTGATTATTTGCATAGTTGTTTATAATTATTATTATTATTTTTTACATTTTTCTTTTCACTTTGGAACTGTTGTTTTTACATTTCACGGCCCATTTTTATTTATTTTTCATTTAAAATTTTCATAATTTTATTGTTTTCCACATTTTATTTCCTATTTTCATCATTTTATTTAAAAAATTATATGATAAACTCACCTTTTTAAATGTCGATTGCCTTGTAGATTTCACCAAACAATTGGCAACCCTGTGCTGTGGGTGATGATGGATGCACTTTTGACAGGTTTCTGTGTGTGTGTTTTTTTTTTTCGTGTTACTTCTTTCCTTTATGACAAAAAACACCGCAATCACTTCCTATCTCTTCTCTCATTCACACTGCAACCAGGTGAGTGAGCAACACAATGGAAAAGGAATGGGATTTTACACTTCTAACAAAAACAACTACACGAAATAACTGGAGATAATAAATTGTTGAGCGGGAGAGAAAGATGCACACACACACGAAAAGGCACAGAGTAGGATGTTGTGAGTAACACCGTTTTGTTTTATCTTTTTATTCTCAGTGATGGGGGAATTTCTTTTGATTACTTCTGCTGCTGCTGCTTCTTCTTCTTCTTGTTATTCTAGTTTGTTATTTATTTGTTAGAATTTGAAATGCTGTGTTTTCGTTGTTGTTGGTGTTTTTGTTCTTGTGGCGGGTTATTGTCTTATTAAAACAGGTGCAATTGCATTTTGTTTTGTTATTTACACACAGATGTTGCGTTAATGGCTTTGTTTAGAATTGTTTTTGGAGCTCTAGAAAATTTTAAGACACAAATCAAACAAAATCTAAGGAACAACAACAACAAACTTTATTTGATCAAAAGACAGAGACACATTTCTGAGTGAAGGTAGGGAAGAAAATTTAATAGAAAACGAACAAAATTAATTATGATTTTGTTTGCTGCCAATGGGGGCTACACACATTCACACACACAAGCACCTCTACAATTATGCTGTGTTCTTCTTCTTTGTTTTTGTTGATGAATAAAAAGAGAACATGAAATATTATTTATAATTAAGAAATGTTTTTCTTTTTCTGATTTGTTTAACTTGCAGCACACACACAAAGACGACACAACGAATTAAATATCAAAAGAAAACTAGCAACAACAACTAAAATTGAACACCTCTACTTTAGACGAAAAGGTACACAACTAATATTGTTGTTGTTGTTGTTGTTTTTGGCCGGTTTTGCTTGATGAATTTCTGTTGAATGTTTTATTTTTTCCTTTTTGCTTCGTTTGCTTTTTTTTTTTTTTTGTACAACTAAATGCCTTTGTTTCGTTTTCTGTTAATTTAGTGTAAATTGCCGCCTTGTTTGAATTGGGTTGTTGTTGTTGCTTTTGTTTGGTTGCTGGAGCGAACAGGTAGCCCTTGTCGATTTTCGGCAAAATTTATAGAATAAAACTATTTTATGTTATTTATATTTTTCTATTATTGCAAAATTTAACAGATTTTCGTAAATTTGTTTTTTATTTTCAGAAAAAAAAAAATATTTTTAAATATTTTTAATTTTTAAATTTTTAACTATTTTTGGTTTCCAAATTTTTTGTTTACTTTTGCCACACTTCTTTATGACATTTTTCCTGCCATCATTATTTCTTCCCAATTTCTCAAAATAAAACAACAAACTTTCACTGGAAATTTACAATTGTTGTTGTTAATTTATTTTATAATTATGCACAATTTACCTTGCTTGTTTTATTTCACTCGAAAAAATTTGTTGTTATTATTTTGGCTGAATATTTTTATTCGGCTTTTTCAGTAACTTGGTAACGTTGTTGTTGTTGTTGCTGTTGTTTTTTTTTTTTTTTTTTTTGTTATATTATTTTTTTCATTTGCTTTTATTCATTTATTTGCTGAACACTGGTTTTGGCTATTTTTTGTGTGTGCGTGTGTTGTTATTCATGTTTCAAGCCTTCGTTTTGAAGCTTACTTTTTTTTTAACTTCGCTCTTAACCATCGACAAATAATAAAATAATAAAAGAAAAACATAAAACAAAGCAATAAGCCACTACCAATTTAGATTATTTTGAACAAAACAAGAAAAAACGTTCCATGTATCACTTCCGTTGACAACAATACGTTTTGAAATCACGCCGACAACTAACTAACTCTAGCCAACAAAGGCCAGCCAAAATGCCGACACTCTTTATTCTCTGTGCAATAACTTCATAATTGCATTCAGTGGTTGTTTACTCTCTCTCTCTTTCGCACACTCGAACACTCTGGGTGACTCTCTTACCCACAACCACCATACGTAAGGAAAGCATTGCCAATGCAAGACCGTAATATTTTTTCCCGAAGAGTTTCGTTTGTGCAAAAGAGAGAGATAGATAGAGAACATATCACAAAGAGACAATTCAAAAGTGTTTGGCTATGCATTGCACATCTCAGCACAACGGGGTTTTTACTCACAATGCAAGACTATTCTATGAGAAAATCAATGGCAAAATGACAGGTAGTTGTTGTGTGACCTTATGAGAGGCAAAGTGGACTAAATCACTAATGAAAAAAGAATTTAAGAAAAACTTATTTTTTAGGAAGCGGAAGTTGAAGAAAATGACAGGCAGGCTATAGCTGTCACATTCTATTATTTTTATGCAATGAAAGCTCCCATGCCAGGGATGGAACATGATAATTGCAACAAATTTCAAAGGGATTTTTTAATTTTGTTAAGACAGTTTTTTTATTATTTAAGACAATTTGGATATTGTCTTCTCAATGAAAAAAATGAGAGGTGATTGTTGTTTTTTGGCGACTGAGAGGCAAAGTGAACTAAATCAAAAATGAAAAATTATTAAAGAAAAACAACTTCTTGGGGAGGCGGAGGATAAACAAAATTGGTAACGGACTTTTGCCGTTGGTGTTTTAATTAGAACAAATTTTCGCTAAGGCTACATTTTGATGTAATGACGACAATATAAGACATATTGAGGAGAAAATCGATAGCAAAATGTAGTTGTAAGCGGAAAATCACACACCAGAGATGGAAAGTTTTAATTGGAACAACTTCCAAAGGATACTTTTTAATACTGTGACGACACAATATAAGAAAAGTTGAGGGAGAAAATCAATGACAAAACGTTGTTGTTGTTGTAACTGGGAAACTACACATCAGGGTTGGGATGTAATAATTAAAACAAATTTCTAAGGTTACTTCTAAATATTATGACAACAATATGAGACAAATGGAGGAGAAAATCGATGACAAAATGTTATTGTTGTTGTTGCCGATTTACCGTGTGAAGATCAAAGTAGACTAAATCAAAAATAAAAAACTATTTGAGAAAATCAATTTTTTTGTAGAGAAAATCAATGGCATTTTTTTTTTTTTTTTTTGTTGCGAATTTCCCGTGTGATTATCAAAATGGACTAAATCAACAATGAAAAAATTGTTGAAAAGAACTTTTTTTTTTTTGGTAACACTGTACCTTCTCACTGTTTGCAGCATTCCTACCAGGGATGGAAAGTAGTAATTGTGATTTTCTAATATCACAAAGAACTGGAGAAATATTTTTAGGTTGACGGGGTTTTCTCGATGCTAGGCAATTTGATGAGAAGCCCAATGGCAAAATGACAAGGTAGTGTTTTTTCTGGGTTAACGTCAAAGTGGACTAAGTCAAAAAATTAAAAGAAGAAAATTAAAAAAAAAAAAATTAAACAAAACTATAGTCGCTTTTTTTGCACTTTATTAGCCAGAGATGGGAAATAGTAATTGCTAAGTGATAATTGATAATTAATATTAGAAATGTAAGTGTCTATAATTTCCCACTCGGGGAAGTTAAATGTTGATTTTGCCCGATGGTAGAAAAAGTGTACTAAGTCCCAAAATTAAAATAAGAAAAAAATGTAGAGCCTCGATTTTCGCACTTTATTAGCTCTCACGCCAGAGATGGGAAATAGTAATTGCGAATAATATTTTTTAATATTAGGAAGTTAAGTGAAATGTTATGTAAAAACAATAGCAGATATTTGTTGTTTTGCCCGATGAAAGACAAAGTGAACTAAATCAAAAATAAAAATTTGAAAAAAAAAGTACTTAAAAGAACAGTATTTTATGACGAATATACGAATATAGTAGCTAGGCTCTATATTCTGCAATTTGTTATCTCTCATGCCAGAGATGGGAAATATTGATTACAATTTGCTAAGTTATTATTTTTTTAATATTAGGAATGCGTGTAGCAATTTTTTCCGCATTAGGAAATTAAGTGACATATAGTTGTTGTTTTGCCCAATGAAAGACAAAGTGGACTAAGTCAAAAATTTCAAATAAAAAAAAAATTGAACAAAAAAATTTTTTTTTTTGTTTTTTTTTTCGCAATTTTTGGATTTCCCACCAGAGATGGAATGGGAACTAAGTCAAAAAAAAAAAACTAAAATAAGAAAAAAAAAATAAATATATTTTTAAACAAAAAAAAACACGTTAGACAAGAAAAAACCCTTTTTTTATTATTTTTTTGTTTATTTTTGCAGTTTTTGGATTATCCACCAGAGATGGAAAATGGACTAAGTCAAAAACTAAAATAAAAAAAATAAGAAAAAAATATTTATTTACAAAACAAAAAAATATTAGACAAAGAAACCTATTTTTGCAATTTTTAATTTTCCACCGAAGGTGGAAAGTAGACTAAGTGAAAAAAATAAAATAAGAAAAAAATTAAAGAAAAAAATATTTTTTTTAACAAAAAGAAGAAAACATGTTAGACCAAAAAAAAAAAACATATTTTCGCAGTTTTTAGATTTTTTAATGGAAAATGGACTAAGTCAAAAACTAATATAAAAAATTAAAAAATATTAGACAAAGAAATCTTTTTTTTGCAATTTTTGAATTTCCCACCAGAGATGGGGACTAAGTGAAACAATTAAAATAAGAAAAAAATTAAAGAAAAAAAATATTTCTTTTTTAACAAAAACAATAAAACATATTAGGCAACAAAAAAACATGTTTTATGTTTTTTTGCAGTTTTTGGATTTTCACCAGAGATGGAAAATGGACTAAGTCAGAAACTAAAATAAAAAAATAAGAAAAAAGTATTTTTTTCACAAAAAAAAAAAAAAATATTAGACAAAGAAACCTATTTTTGCAATTTTAAATTTCCCACCGAAGGTAGAAAGTGGACTAAGTGAAAAAAATTAAAGAAAAAAATATTTTTTTTAACAAAAAGAAGAAAACATGTTAGACCAAAAAAAACATATTTTCGAAGTTTTTGGATTTTTGACCAGAGATGGAAAATGGACTACGTCAAAAACTAATATAAAAAATTAAAAAAAAATATTAGACAAAGAAATCTATTTTTTGCAATTTTTGGATTTCCCACCGGAGATGGGGACTAAGTGAAAAAATTAAAATAAGAATAAAATATATATATATTTTTTAACAAAAACAAGAAAACATGTTAGGCAACAAAAAAAATATATTTTGTGTTTTTTTTTTTTTTTTTTTGCAGTTTTTGGATGTACCACCAGAGTTGGAAAATGGACTAAGTCAAAAACTAAAATAAGAAAATTTTAAAAAATATTTTTTTTAAACAAAAAAATATTTTTTTTAAAGACAAAGAAGCGGAGGTTAAACAAAATCGATGACGGAATATCGCCGTCGGTGTTTTAATTAGAACAAATTATTGCTAAGGCTACATTTTGATGTTATGACTACAATATAAGACATGTTGAGGAGAAAATCGATAGCAAAATGTGGAAAATCACAAGCCAGGGATGGGATGTTTTAATCATAACAAATTACTAAGGCTACTTTTTAATATTATAACGACACAATATAAGACAAATTGAGAGAGAAAATCAGTGAGAAAACGTTGTTGTTGTAACTGGAAAATCACACATCAGGGATGGGATATAATAATTAAAACAAATTTCTAAAAAAAAATGTTTTTTTAACAAAAACAAACAAAAAAACATGTTTTGTGTTTTTTTTTTTTTTTTGCAGTTTTTGGATTTTCCACCAGAGATGGAAAATGGGCTAAGTCAAAAACTAAAATAAAAAAAAATTAAAAAAATAAATATATTTTTTTAACAAAAAAAATATTAGACAAAGAAACCTATTTTTTGCAATTTTTTGGATTTCCCACCAGAGATGGAAAGTGGACTAAGTGAAAAAATTAAAATAAAAAAAATAAAGAAAAAAAATATTTAAAAAAAAAAAAACAAAAAAAAACATATTTTGTGTTTTTTCGTAGTTTTTTTTATTTTCCACCAGATATGGAAAATGGACTAAGTCAAAAACTGAAATAAAAAAATATTCTTTTAAACAAAAAAATATGGGACAAAGAAACCTATTTTTTGCAATTTTTGGATTTCCCTCCAGAGATGGTAAGTGGACTAAGTCAAAAAAAAAAAAAATAAAAATAACAAAAAAATTAAGGAAAAAAATATATTTTAAACGGAAAAATATATTGGACAAAAAAAACATTTTTTGTGTTTTTTTACAATTTTAAAATTCCCACCAGAGTTAGAAAGTGGACTAAGTCAAAAAACTTAGATAAAATATTTTTTAACAAAATAAAACATATCTTTTTTTCGAAATTTTTCCAGCAGAGATGGAAAGTGAAATAATTAAAAAAAAATCTAAAGTAAGAAAAAAATTATGTAAAAATATTTTTTTAACCAAGAAAAACATATTTTGTATTTTTCCGCAATTTTAAATTTCCCTCTGGCGATGGAAAGTGAACTAAGTCAAAAAAGACTAAAATAGAAATAAAAATTATAGAAACATTTTTTTTTTGCAATTTTATATTTCCCACCAGCGATGGGGAGCAATCATTGCAGCATATTCCTAATGTGTTTTAGTCCAGCTTCAATTCCATATTTTTCATGCAATTCAGAAAGCTGACTATATAAACACATTTTCCTGATTATTCCGGCAGCTGAGACTATGATTTCGCCAGAGTTATAAAAATATAAAAACTTTTGAGAAAATATATATAATTTCAGCAAGTGGTGTTGTTCACCTAAAATCTATTGCCATCCACCCTAGACAGCATTTCATTACATTTCGATATTCCTGCATAAAAAAAAAAATATTTCCACTATCTGCGAACGAATTTTCCGGTACACGATACTCCCGATATGGGGTCACGGGAAGTTGACACAATTGATAGCAGAGTTATTTTACAATGTTACCATTTGTTACAACCACAGACGACAACAACACCACAAAGTGTTTGTAAATTCGAAATCAATAATAATTACAGAACTATAACATCGGTAAGATAACGTTTAATTTATTTCCCCTGTCATGTCAAGGTGCCACCGGAGTAGCAGTATAAATAGGCGCGATGGCATGGCAAACAGTAGCAATAATTTGTTTTGATCAAAAGTTGATGTCTACAAATATGGGAGGCAGTAAGTTTTCAAAATCAAAAAACAAAAAAAAAATTGAATATTTGAAACTCAAATTTTGTCCTCATTTTTTCGTTGCAGTAAATCTTTTGTTGCCCTTATTGGTCATCGGGCCGATGATCGCAATAGCTACAGCAAATCCCTTTAGCCATGTCAACGATTGTCGCAACCAAGCCGATGGCGCTTATCTCATTGATCCCCGTAGCTGTTCGCACTATTACATCTGTTACCAGGGTCAACGTTACCGTCAACGCTGTCCCAGTGGCCTATTCTATGATGATCACACCCGAATGTGTAACATTGCCGGTCTGGTCAAGTGTGCCCAATTGAAACGTATTGCGCTTCGATTGAATGAATATTCCAGCATGGAAAGGGATGTGTCGTCGGAAGGCGGAGCTGCCAGAGAAAATTGCAAAACAACAACTCCGGCTCCTTGTCATCCTGAAGTTGTGACAACAACGACTCCGTGTCACGCTCAACCACCACGTAGCACTACAACAACTCCATGCCATTCGGAGCCACCATCCTCGACAACAACAACTCCCCAAAATCCACCGTCCTCCACCACAACAACTCCATGCCAAACTGAACCACCATCCTCCACGACCACAACTCCCCAAAATCCACCGTCCTCCACCACAACAACTCCATGCCAAACTGAACCACCATCCTCCACGACCACAACTCCCCAAAATCCACCGTCCTCCACCACAACAACTCCATGCCAAACTGAACCACCATCCTCCACGACCACAACTCTCCAAAATCCACCGTCCTCCACCACAACAACTCCATCGACCACAACTCCCCAAAATCCACCGTCCTCCACCACAACAACTCCATCGACCACAACTCCCCAAAATCCACCATCCTCCACGACCACAACTCCCCAAAATCCACCATCCTCCACGACCACAACTCCCCAAAATCCACCGTCCTCCACCACAACAACTCCATGCCAAACTAAACCACCATCCTCCACGACCACAACTCCCCAAAATCCACCGTCCTCCACCACAACAACTCCATGCCAAACTGAACCACCATCCTCCACGACCACAACTCCCAAAAATCCACCGTCCTCCACCACAACAACTCCATGCCAAACTAAACCACCATCCTCCACGACCACAACTCCCCCAAATTCCGAGCCACCATCCTCCACTACAACAACTCCCCAAAATCCACCGTCCTCCACGACCACAACTCCATGCCATCCTGAGCCACCATCCACCACGACCACAACTCCCCAAAATCCACCGTCCTCCACCACAACAACTCCATGCCAAACTGAACCACCGTCCTCCACGACCACAACTCCCAAAAATCCACCGTCCTCCACCACAACAACTCCATGCCAAACTAAACCACCATCCTCCACGACCACAACTCCCCAAAATCCACCGTCCTCCACCACAACAACTCCATGCCAAACTAAACCACCATCCTCCACGACCACAACTCCCCAAAATCCACCGTCCTCCACGACCACAACTCCCCAAAATCCACCGTCCTCCACCACAACAACTCCATGCCAAACTGAACCACCATCCTCCACGACCACAACTCCCCAAAATCCACCGTCCTCCACCACAACAACTCCATGCCAAACTAAACCACCATCCTCCACGACCACAACTCCCCAAAATCCACCGTCCTCCACGACCACAACTCCCCAAAATCCACCGTCCTCCACCACAACAACTCCATGCCAAACTGAACCACCATCCTCCACCACCACAACTCCCCAAAATCCACCATCCTCCACGACCACAACTCCCCAAAATCCACCGTCCTCCACCACAACAACTCCATGCCAAACTAAACCACCATCCTCCACGACCACAACTCCCCAAAATCCACCGTCCTCCACCACAACAACTCCATGCCAAACTGAACCACCATCCTCCACGACCACAACTCCCCAAAATCCACCGTCCTCCACCACAACAACTCCATGCCAAACTAAACCACCATCCTCCACGACCACAACTCCCCCAAATTCCGAGCCACCATCCTCCACTACAACAACTCCACAAAATCCACCGTCCTCCACGACCACAACTCCATGCCATCCTGAGCCACCATCCACCACGACCACAACTCCCCAAAATCCACCGTCCTCCACCACAACAACTCCATGCCAAACTGAACCACCATCCTCCACGACCACAACTCCCCAAAATCCACCGTCCTCCACCACAACTACTCCATGCCAAACTGAACCACCATCCTCCACGACCACAACTCCCCAAAATCCACCGTCCTCCACGACCACAACTCCCCAAAATCCACCGTCCTCCACGACCACAACTCCCAAAAATCCACCGTCCTCCACCACAACAACTCCATGCCAAACTAAACCACCATCCTCCACGACCACAACTCCCCAAAATCCACCGTCCTCCACCACAACAACTCCATGCCAAACTGAACCACCATCCTCCACGACCACAACTCCCCAAAATCCACCGTCCTCCACGACCACAACTCCCCAAAATCCACCGTCCTCCACCACAACAACTCCATGCCAAACTGAACCACCATCCTCCACGACCACAACTCCCCAAAATCCACCGTCCTCCACGACCACAACTCCCCAAAATCCACCGTCCTCCACCACAACAACTCCATGCCAAACTAAACCACCATCCTCCACGACCACAACTCCCCAAAATCCACCATCCTCCACGACCACAACTCCCCAAAATCCACCGTCCTCCACCACAACAACTCCATGCCAAACTAAACCACCATCCTCCACGACCACAACTCCCCAAAATCCACCGTCCTCCACCACAACAACTCCATGCCAAACTGAACCACCATCCTCCACGACCACAACTCCCCAAAATCCACCGTCCTCCACGACCACAACTCCCCAAAATCCACCGTCCTCCACCACAACAACTCCATGCCAAACTAAACCACCATCCTCCACGACCACAACTCCCCAAAATCCACCGTCCTCCACGACCACAACTCCCCAAAATCCACCGTCCTCCACCACAACAACTCCATGCCAAACTAAACCACCATCCTCTACGACCACAACTCCCCAAAATCCACCGTCCTCCACCACAACAACTCCATGCCAAACTGAACCACCATCCTCCACGACCACAACTCCCCAAAATCCACCATCCTCCACGACCACAACTCCCCAAAATCCACCGTCCTCCACCACAACAACTCCATGCCAAACTGAACCACCATCCTCCACGACCACAACTCCCCAAAATCCACCGTCCTCCACCACAACAACTCCCCGAAATTCCGAGCCACCATCCTCCACGACCACAACTCCATGCCATCCTGAGCCACCATCCTCGACTACAACAACTCCCCAAAATTCTGAACCACCATCTTCCACCACCACAACTCCATGCCATCCTGAGCCCCCAGTGACTACAACAACAACTCCATGTCATCCTAGAACTACAACTCCCTGTCACCAGACCACAACACCCTGTCCTCAGAGTAAACAAAATCGAAAAAAGGTTTCTTCCACTTTAAGGGCCAGATCTGGTAAAATAACCTCCCGACGAAACCAGCATCCAATCTGCGTGGGACAGGCCCATGGATCTTTGGTACGTGATCCCAATGACTGTGGCAAATTCCACGCCTGCCTCGACGGAAGAAGTGTAGAATTTAACTGTCCCGCTAATCTCTACTTCGATGAGACCAAGATGGTTTGCAACTTCCGAAATATGGTCAAATGTGACATCGGCAACAAATAGATTGGTCTGCAGCAAAAAATTTCAAAATAAAATATCTAAAGCATCGTAAATTGTGAATTGTTTTATTTAATTTATTTAAAGACTAGGCATATTTGCGGGGTGGGAGTCCAGACTTCCATTGACTAATTAATTTACTTAAATCTATTGTGCCTTCTTTGCCACGGAAGGAGAGGGGGGTGATGCCAGCGATTCGTCCAACTTGAAAGTGGGGGCCAAATTTTGTGGAGCTGATTTTTTCTCCACTCGCAGCTTTTGTTTGGGCACGATTGGTGTTTCCGTTTCCTTGTCGCTGGCCTTTGGCTTTTTCTTGTCCTTCGGCAAGGCATTTAATAACTCTGCAGACATATCAATGTACTGTGGCACATTGCGATAAATGCCCAAACCCATTTTCTCTTTAACCTCCACAATATTCTGTTGGGCAACTTGCCGTGCCCTTTCCGCTCCCGATTCAAGCAAATGAATCAAATCATTTTTCTGCGCTAAATGCTCATCAATGGCCAAGCGAATGGGTTTCAGATGCTCCACAACAGCCTCAGCAACACGTAACTTATAGCGGCCTGTATCAATGGCTCTGGCTTCTTCCACGACCTTCTCTATGGGCGTTCCACTGACCATCGAATGAATTACAACTAAATTTGAAACACCAGGCCGTGCCTCAGGTTCATAGGTAACATCAGAGGTGAAATCGGTAACAGCTTTTTTGATTTTTTCCACAATGACTTCGGGTGCATCGCGTATATTTATTGTGGCCTTGGTATCCAGATCAGATTTGGACATTTTCTTGGCCGGATTGCGTAGAGAACGTATGCGCGCCGCATCATGATTGTCAATCATGGCATGGCATATGGGGAAGGTTTGGCCGAATTTGGTGTTGAAAATGCGCGACAAATGTTGTGTCAACTGGATGTGTTGCAATTGGTCCTCACCGACAGGGACATGAGTGGCTCTGGAACGAAAAAAGAAAAAAAAATAGATGAAGGAAAAAAACTATTTAATTTCTTCAAAATAAACGAGGGCTTCGTATTTCTCATTTTTTTCTAGGACTTGCGGAGGTAACCGATTTTTTTCTGTTGAGAAAATGAACAAGTGCGGAGATCTTGAAGGTTTTTATTGAAAAAAAAAAAAACAAAACTGAGATGTACTAGATCTCGATTTTTTTCTTCAGGAATAACTAAGACCCTCAGAGGTCTTGTATTTTTCCTATAGTAAAAAACTTAGTCCTACAGGGGCCTTAAATTGTTTCTTTTGGGAAAAAAAAACTGAAATATTCAGAGGATTACATTTTTTCTAAGACTTACAAAGATCTCGAATATTTTCTGTTGAGAAAACAGTGACCTGCGGAGATCTAGAATTTTTTTCTTCGGAAAAAACGAAGACCTACAGAGGACTCGACTCATTTCTACCGGAAAAAAATACAACCTACATTTTTCGAACTTTTTTTCTATTAGAAAAAATTGAGACCTACAAAGGTTATCAAAATACAGAATATTGGGAGGTACCGTTATATGTGGGCTATACGAAGGCATTGACCTGCATGGACAATTTTCTGTCATAGGCTGTAATATCCCTTACGAACCTCAAATACCAAATTTGAAACAATTCCGGTGAATAGTGTCGCTAAAATCATCAAAATACCGAATATTGGGAGGTATCGTTATATGGGGGCTATACGAAGACGTGGACCTGCACAGATAATTTTCTGTCCTAGGCTGTAGTATCCATTACGAACTTCAAATACCAAATTTAAAACAATTCCGGTAAATAATGTGGCTAAAATCTTCAAAAGACTGAATATCGGGAGGTGCCGTTAAATGGGGGCTATACGAAGGCGTGGACCTGTACAAACAAATTTCTGTCATAGGCTGTAGTTTCCATTACGAACTTCAAATGGCAAATTTGAAACATTTCCGGTGAATAATGTCGCTAAAATAACCAAATACCGAATGTCGGGAGCTGCCGTTATATGGGAGCTATACGAAGGCGTGGACCTGCAAGGACAATTTTCTGTCATAGGCTGTAGTTTCCATTACGAACTTCAAATGCCAAATTTGAAACATTTCCGGTGAATAGTGTCGCTAAAATCATCAAAATAACGAATATCGGTAGGTACCTTTAAATGAGGGCTATACGAAGACTTGGACCTACATGGCCCATTTTCAATACCAAATGTCCTGCAGACATAATATACATTTGAGTAAAATGTTATCATCATACTTTCTTTCGATTGGAAGCTAGAGTGATTTCCATAGACGGACAGACGGACAGACATCGCTAAATCGACATAGATTTTTATGCTGATCATGGTGGAGGGTATAAAAAATAATATTTGCGGAGCTCTAGAATTTTTTGAAAGTTCCCCATTGAAAGCAAAACGAGATTTGTTCGATTCTTACTTGTATAACATAATATCGGCAGCCTGCAATACTGGATATACGTAAAGACCCAATGGTACATCTTTGACCGTGCGTGATTTCTCTTTGTATTGTGGCAAATGACCCAGACGTGGCATGGTACATAGGCAGCTTAAAATCCAACCCAGCTCCGTGTGCTCCTGTACCGATGACTGTACAAATATTGTAGATTTCTGGGGATCCAAGCCACAGGCCAGCATTGTGGCAGCCATTTCGAAAATGTTTTCACGCAAAACGGCAGGATTCTGAAAACAAATGGATTTTTTTAAACGGTCATCGGATATTTTATTATTTACAAACCTGTGGTATTGTTATGGAATGCATATCAACTATGCAATAGGTAACATCATCACCACTGTTCTGCAGCTGTGTCCATTTCTGCACGGCACCCAAATAATTACCTAAATGCAGCTGACCGGTGGGTTGTATGCCGGAAAAGATCTTTCTGGGGTATTTTAGATTCTGAAAATAGGGAAATATTTGAATTATATTATTTCTACATATAAAATCACATTCATACCTCCTTTTCCTCTTCCATGGTGGGTGTTGAATCCATAGATTTCATCGTCGTCTGGGTCGAAAGACTTCTCAAATTTAGTCTCAAGCTCTTTGCCCTTAGCCATGTTAAACTTCGCATAATTTTGTTGCAATTCATTTGTCTTTATTTGAATTTATGTCTTCCTTCAAAGAAATAATTTAAAAAGTTATTTTTATAAATAACTCTGTCAAAGGGAGAAATTTTCTGGATCCAATTTCAGGGTGTATCTGAACAAAAAGAATGTATATAATTAATTTGTATTTTAAAATATATAATCAATATATAATATTTAAGTACGTTTTTTTAATACATATTCTTATATGTTCTGCTCCAGAACTGCAAGAATATAAAAATTTTAACTACGCTAACCGACTTTTCCTTTATTTTATCGATGAAAATTGCAAAACTAGTAGATTCTTGCAGGTACTGTAACAGAACATATGTCCAAAAGGCATTCGGGTTTGGGGAAGTTCCCCGATTTGTTGTATTTTTTGTTCTATTCAACTGTAGTTTAGTAAAAACTATCAGTTTTTTTTGATATAAAACTTTTCCATATGTAGTATTTGGTATTTGGGGGATGGACCCGGGCATTTGACCCAAAATATTATTTGAAAGCTTGCTTCACCAATCCACAACATATGGTCATATGAGGGGGTTATTTAAAATGGTTCGGGAGTTATATAAAAAAATTATTGATCAAGAACTTTTAGAAAACTAGAGCTAAGCCGAAAAATGTGTTTCCACCCACATATAATCAGCTTAGGCCCCGGGAGGTCCATTTATCTCATGGAAAGCTTTTGTAGGATATTTTATTTTGTGTAATGTTCTTATTTTTATGTAGAGTCTTTAGGGCCTATCGACTACAGAAGACCCTAAACACTCCTCATACTTTTAGAAGGCTTTTATCTAGTACTTAAGTTCGAATAGCCCGAAGCATAGAATAGCAGTTGCGCTTTTTCATTAAATTTTTATTGAGGTTTTTAATCAAATATTTTTAATTCTTTTAATTGTTTTATTGTTACACAGACATAACACACCAAAGGCGCCACAAATTAGAGGTTAAGTTCATGTTCAAGTTCTTTTTTCATGTTTTATCGTGTTATTGATATTTTTGAGCATGCACAATCACACATACACGTTTCTTCTACACATTTTCATAATTTTTATTATAAATTTTATATGATTTATGCCTAAAATATTAATTTTAATTAACAATTTACCAAACGAACGTTTCCAAGAATTTCTTAGTGTTCTATAGATCGAAAATGAACTCTAGGACGAAAGGCGACACAAACAGAAAACGGAATAAAGATGTGGAACCAAAACAGAAAGGCCAACAAAATCTGAACGACAATGTGATATGGCAACTCTGGAGCGAAAGGCGACAAAGAAAAATTAAATAAAGATGTGGAATCACAACAAAAAAGCCTAACAATGTTAGTGTTCCTTAGATCGAAATGTGTTCCTTGCTGTTGGTGTTGCCATTATGTTACCAAGTGAGAGTATGACTGTAGTGACATAATTGCCCGCATAGATGCCGCCAAATAAAGTAATAAATTGTGAATAAATGATAAATAAATACTTGAGGAGTATTAAGTAATGGCGATACATAAATAAACTATTAAAAAAATATTTTATTAAAAGAATAATATTAGTTTTTAATGGGGTAAGGTTAAGGTTTACCTAAAAGTGGTTATAAAATATAAAAATAATTATATAAAATATATTCATATGCCATATTTTAAAAGCAAATAATAAAAGCATGATTTTAGTGATACAAAAACCCCGAAATGTCAATATTTAAGGAGTTATGAGCGTTTTAAAATACCCTATTTTTCCTCCTTCAATATCCGAATGAAAATACATGCTAAAAATCCCGATATGTAAATATTTAAGGAGTTATGAGCGTTTTAAAATGCCCTATTTTTCCTCCGAAATGTCAAAATTTAAGGAGTTATGAGCATTTTAAAATACCTATTTTTCCTCTTTAAATATTTCAATGAAATAATATGCCAAAAACCTCGAAATATTAATATTTAAGGAGTTATGAGCGTTTTAAAATACCCTATTTTTCCTCTTAAAATATCTCAATGAAATAATATGCTAAAAACCCCGAAATGTCAATATTTAAGGAGTTATGAGCGTTTTAAAATACCCTATTTTTCCTCTTTAAATATCTCAATGAGATAATATGCTAAAAACCCCGAAATGTCAATATTTAAGGAGTTATGAGCGTTTTAAAATACCCTATTTTTCCTCTTAAATATCTCATTAAAATAATATGCTATAAAACCCCGAAATGTCAATATTTAAGGAGTTATGAGCGTTTTAAAATACCCTATTTTTCCTCTTTAAATATCTCATTAAATTAATATGCTAAAAACCCCGAAATGTCAATATTTAAGGAGTTATGAGCGTTTTAAAATACCCTATTTTTCCTCCTTCAATATCTCAATGAAATAATATGCTAAAAACCCCGAAATGTCAATATTTAAGGAGTTATGAGCTTTTTAAAATACCCTATTTTTCCTCTTTAAATATCTCAATGAAATAATATGCTAAAAACCCCGAAATGTCAATATTTAAGGAGTTATGAGCTTTTTAAAATACCCTATTTTTCCTCTTTAAATATCTCAATGAAATAATATGCTAAAAACCCCGAAATGTCAATATTTAAGGAGTTATGAGCGTTTTAAAATACCCTATTTTTCCTCCTTCAATATCTCAATGAAATAATATGCTAAAAACCCCGAAATGTCAATATTTAAGGAGTTATGAGCGTTTTAAAATACCTTATTTTTCCTCTTTAAATATCTCAATGAAATAATATGCTAAAAACCCCGAAATGTCAATATTTAAGGAGTTATGAGCGTTTTAAAATACCCCATTTTTCCTCTTTAAATATCTCATTAAATTAATATGCTAAAAACCCCGAAATGTCAATATTTAAGGAGTTATGAGCGTTTTAAAATACTCTATTTTTCCTCTTTAATAATTGCAATGAAATAATATGCTAAAAACCCCGAAATGTCAATATTTAAGGAGTTATGAGCGTTTTAAAATACCCTATTTTTCCTCTTTAAATATCTCATTAAAATAATATGCTAAAAACCCCGAAATGTCAATATTTAAGGAGTTATGAGCGTTTTAAAATACCCTATTTTTCCTCTTTCGATATCTCAATGAAATAATATGCTAAAAACCCCGAAATGTCAATATTTAAGGAGTTATGAGCGTTTTAAAGTACCCTATTTTTCCTCTCTAAATATCTCAATGAAATAATATGCTAAAAACCCCGAAATGTCAATATTTAAGGAGTTATGAGCGTTTTAAAATAACCTATTTTTCCTCTTTTGATATCTCAATGAAATAATATGCTAAAAACCCCGAAATGTCAATATTTAAGGAGTTATGAGCGTTTTAAAATACCCTATTTTTCCTCTTTAAATATCTCATTAAAATAATATGCTAAAAACCCCGAAATGTCAATATTTAAGGAGTTATGAGCGTTTTAAAATACCCTATTTTTCCTCTTTCGATATCTCAATGAAATAATATGCTAAAAACCCCGAAATGTCAATATTTAAGGAGTTATGAGCGTTTTAAAGTACCCTATTTTTCCTCTCTAAATATCTCAATGAAATAATATGCTAAAAACCCCGAAATGTCAATATTTAAGGAGTTATGAGCGTTTTAAAATATCCTATTTTTCCTCTTTAAATATCTCAATGAAATAATATGATAAAAACCCCGAAATGTCAATATTTAAGGAGTTATGAGCGTTTTAAAATACCCTATTTTTCCTCTTTCGATATCTCAATGAAATAATATGCTAAAAACCCCGAAATGTCAATATTTAAGGAGTTATGAGCGTTTTAAATACCCTATTTTTCCTCCTTCGATATCTCAATGAAATAATATGCTAAAAACCCCGAAATGTCAATATTTAAGGAGTTATGAGCGTTTTAAAATACCCTATTTTTCCTCTTTAAATATCTCAATGAAATAATATGCTAAAAACCCCGAAATGTCAATATTTAAGGAGATATGAGCGTTTAGTTTAAAATGGTCTGGTTCAAAATAAAACAGAAAAAATATTTTTGTTTAATTTTTACATTTTATTTTCATATTGTTTTTCTTTTTAATATTTTTTAATTTAAAGAAGTAAAATTTCCGAATATTTATTAATTGGTTTCATAATAAAAATTATGAATTGTTTTTGTTAAGGTTATGTATATATTTTCAAAATTCTTTGTATAAGCATAAATTACTTTAAACTTGTCTTGTTTTTTTTTTTTTTGTATTTGAGAGAGAGGGGGGAGAGGAAGTTTGAAAAATATTGGAAATATTTGTAGTATAGTTTTAACTAGTGCTTGTTTTGCCAAAATCACAATTATTCACGCCGCCACCACCATCGCCCACACAGCGCGCATGGGTGGGTGGATGGATGCGGTAAATATTTTCATACAAAATAAACAACGCGGAAAATTCCTTCAGTTTTAAACCATACATTGTGTGTGTGGGTTATCTATTTAACTTACAAACTAAGCAAGAGCCTTTGACTTTTTAGTTGTTTTTTTAAATATTTTTTTTTTGTATTCAAAACGAGTATCCTTAATACCCTATCCAGTCTTATGTGGAAGGTATTAAAGTTCAGTACCACTGGACTGTCATCTTTTTTTTATTATTTGATATCTTCTTAACCCTAAAAACTAACATTTATCCAGCAGCAATTTGTGTGTCTATGTGTTGGTGTTACAACAGTTCTTCCTCCCCACACCAGTTTAAACACCACCACCATTGAGTGGTTTGCTACCCGATTCTGTGTCCGAAGCCTCCACAGATGATGTGCCATTTAAAAATAATTCTCCTCCCGCCCGACATAGGCCGTTGGGTGTCAAAAATGTACTGCCACCATTTAATTTAAGATTGTTGATTTTTGCCGTTATCTGCAAATCATCCTCATCCGAAGAGGCATCTGATTGTTGGCGTGGCGATAGCCGACAGCCACGGGCAATATAGTTTGGCAGACGTCCCACTGAGGCCAATATCAAACCCAAAAATGGTGGTGAGGGTTTCAGGGGGCGTGACAAATATTCCGGATGATATTGGGTGCCCACATAATAGGGATGATTCCTTAGCTCAATAACTTCCATACGTTGCTTGGTATCATCACATCCCACAAAGCGCAAGCCCTGCTCTTCCAGTTGGGGTACATATTTGGGATTCACCTCATAACGATGCCGGTGACGTTCATCAACAGTTTTGGGATTACCGTACAACTGTTTAATAATGCTGGGCTCTTCGGAGAAGATGGTGGTGCGTTTACCCAAACGCATGGTGCCGCCCATTTGACCGGTATGATGCTCAGGCATGTCAATGACCAAGGGATTTGCCGTTTTGGGATTAATTTCTGTGGTGTTGGCATCTTCCAGGCCCAAAACATTGCGGGCGAATTCTATAACAGCCGCCTGCAGACCCAGGCAAATACCCAAAAAGGGTTTGCGATTTTCACGACACCATTTGCAGGCCTTGATTTTGCCCTCTATGCCGCGGGAACCGAAGCCACCAGGTACCAAGACACCATCACTTTCACACAACAGCTGCCATTCTTTGTGGTATTTGGAGGGGGCATCCTGCAGGGTTTCGTTTTCTAAGAGACTGGAATCGATAAAGTTCAGATTGAGATTATAGCCCACAGCCAGGGCGGCATGTTGCAGGGCCTTGATCACCGAGGCATAGGAATCCTTGAATTTGGTGTATTTACCCACCAAGGCAATGTTGACGGTTTTGCGTAGGGTTTCCGAGCGACGGGCCAAGTCCTTCCATTTCTGCAGACACCTAAAAAGACCAAAATTCCAATTAAAAACACAACCTCCAAAAAAAATAAGCAAAGATGCCACTCACTTCTCCCTTTTGCTGGGTTGGATATTCAACTGCAAACGTTCGTTGAGGAATTCAATGACGCCATTTTGTTCCATCAACAACGGGACATGATATATTGAGCTCAAATCATGTATACAGATGACCTGATCCGGTGCCACATGACAGAAATTCGAAATTTTCTCCTTCACCTCCGAACCAATGGGTTTCTCGGAACGACAGACAATCAGATCAGGACTCAGGCCAAAACCTCTTAGCTCACGCACCGAACTCTGGGTGGGTTTGGTTTTGGGTTCACCCGTCGACGAGGGTGAGGGTACCAACGAGACATGGGCACAGCAGAAATTTTCACGTTTCACACGAAATTGAAATTGACGAAAGGCCTCAACGAAAGGCATACCCTCAATGTCACCGATGGTGCCACCCAGTTCAATGATACAAACCTGGGGTTTGGACTCACCGCGTACGGGTGTCTCGGCCACACGTTCCACCCATTCCTGTATGGCATCCGTGATGTGGGGGACAACTGTTGGATGCAAACAAAAAAAAAAAAAAAAAATTTGAGTAAATTTGTCAAAAAGAAATGTTAGATATTTCCCCCTTACCCTGCACGGTCTTGCCCAGATATTCTCCCTTGCGTTCCTTTTCAATAACCAGTTGATAAATTTTACCCGTGGTAATGTTATTGTCACGATGCAATGTGACATCCAAAAAACGTTCATAGTTGCCCAAATCCAAATCGACTTCACCGCCATCGTCCAAGACATAAACTTCACCTGGAAAATAAAAGTGGGTGGGAGAAAGAGAGAGAATTGTGGGGAGAAAAAGAGAAATATTAGTATACGATTTAATTGAGAGAATTGAAATGAATTGACAAATGTCTGTGGTGACATACTTTCAGTTCCTTGTCAAATGAACCTCATTTTTTTCATTTGCTTAAAATGTTCAATTTTCGTTGATTCTTCGTGGTAGCAGAAACTGTGAGAATATATTTTTTTTAATAAAAAAAATTATAATTCCATTTCTAGCCATTTCTTCTTTGCAGACATAACCTCAAAAATGAACAATTTTTGGATAGCAACAAATTGTTTAATTTTGGTAGGTTTTGAAGGTATTTGCAAGCTATAGAAATATAAAGCATTAAAATAATTCCATCTTTTGCCATATATCCCCCTTGTAAACATAACCTCAAAAATGAAAAACACTTCTCCAAAGCAACAAAATGTTTACTTTTTGGAATTGATTGACTGATTAAAAGCTTAAACTATGTGCGAAGCATTTACATAATCTAAGCCATCTAAATACATAATTTCATATTTTGATGATGACTCCCATATAAACATAACGCCAAAATAAACGATTTTTTTGCAAAAAAAAAATACGAAATTATTCTTTTTTGGGTCCTCCACCAAAAATGGTGGTAGGGGTTTGATGATGGGTGGATTATATTGGGTACCCACATAATAAGGATGATTCCATAGCTCAATAACTACCATACGTTGCTTGGTATCATCACAGCCGACAAAGCGCAAGCTCTGCTCTTTGATTATTCTAAAATTATTCTTTTTTGGGCCCTCCATGAAAACTTGAAATAATAGGTTAAACATTTACAAGATATAAATCATCTTAATTCATACTCCCATATTTTGACATGAGTCCCTTGTAGACAAATACAGTTCAAGTAAAGGATTGTAATTATAACCTCAAATTGTAAACATAACTTCAAATTAGATTTGTTTACTCAAAAAGCAATCTAAACCCTTACATTTTCGAATTCTATGAGGTAAGAAAAAAACATTTTTTATAATACACTACAAAATGCAACTCATATTACCCAAGAAAGAACATTTTTTGAAAGATTTCAAAAAAAAGTCCTTCGAAAAATACCGCCCAAATGAAAACCTTTACATGGGGCCTATACGATGGTGCTGGATAAGTATTTTTTGTTATAGGCTGTAGTATCAATTACGAACTTCAAATACGAAATAATTCGGGTAAATAATGTCGCTTATATCATCAAAATACGGAATAAAGGGGGGTACCATTGTATGGGGGCTATACCAAATGATGGACCTGCACAGACAATTTTCCTTCGTAGGTTGTAGTATCCATTACGAACTTCAAATACCAAATTTGAAATAGTTCCGGTAAATAATGTCGCTAAAATCAACAAAATACCGAATATCGGTAGGTACCGCTATATGGGGGATATACGAAGGCGTGGACCTGCATAGACAATTTCTGTCATAGGTTGTAGTATCCATTACGAACTTCAAATACCAATTTTGAAACCATTCCGGTAAATAATGTCGCTAAATCATCAAAATACCGAATATAGGGAGGTACCGTTATATGGGGGCTATACGAAGAAGTGGACCTGCACAGACAATTTTCTGTCATAGGATGTAGTAATCATTACGAACTTCAAACACCAAATTTGAAATAGTTCCGGTAAATAATGTCGGTAACATCATCAAAATAACAAAAACAAAAATAATGTCGCTAAAATCAGCAAATTACCGAATATCGGGAGATTCCGTTATATGGGGGCTATACCAAAACGTGGCCTATACATACAATATTTCCCCACCTGAGCTAGAATCCATTATGACCTACACATAACAATTTTCAGACAAATCCATGAAAAAATCATCAAAATACCGAATATCGGGAGGTACTGTTATATGAAGACTATACCAAAACCTGGACCGATATATCTCATTTTCAATACCAACCGTCCTAGACACAATACAAACCGTTCTGCTAAATGTTGACACTCTACGTCAAATAACGCGGGTTGTATTGAGATTTCAACAGACAGACGGATATCGTTAAATCGACTTAGAATCTTATGCTGAATATTAAGTATATGTATACTTTATGGTGTCTACTACGAATATGTAGGGATGTTACACAGTTTCCATGGTGGAGGGTATAAAAAAATGTAAAAATTATGGCGTTTGACTTTGTTGCAGCTTTTTTTATCTCATCCTGTACTTTGTTGAGTCAACAAATTATTATTTCAATGACTTACAAACGGAATGACGAACTTAATATACCCTCCATTCTATGTATGGTGGAGGGCATAAAAAAGAATGAAAAGGGAGAGAAGACTCCCTGTTGTTGGCATTTCAAATGAATATCCATAATTTATGGTTTTGGGGTTTTTTCCAACATAAATTCATATAAATATAATTGTGGTTTGTTTCAAGATTTATTTTTAGTTAAATTCTTCTTTGTAATTTATTTTTTTAAATAGAATTCTTATATATACGGAAATACATTTATAAACTAAATTTGAGATACATATATGTAAAGATTTCTGTGTGTTTTTTGTTAAATATTATAAATGCTTTGTTTGGTAGGTTTCGCAAGGGTTTATTAATTTTTCTCAAAGAGAAATATTAAAACCCGAAAAGGTCTACTCAACATAATTGCGTATATTAATATCTAAACTATGGCCATTTAACAAAAAAAAATATATATATTTACAAAATAAGAAAATAAATGCTGATATTCTGAGAAGTACAATGTAATTAATAATAATTATAAACTAAAAACAAAAAAAATAAAGTAGAAAATTCAGTAAATGATTTAAAGCATAATTTGTTTTGTTTTCCAGGAATTGTTGGAAAGTTTTCACAATATTTTTTTTTCTTCCAAATTTCCTGCCAAAAGGAGGAACTGTTTTTTTTTAAATATGTATACAATGAAAGGTATCTTAATTATTAAAGGATTCAAGTGTGTGTGAGAGGAAATACAATTTAAGGCTAGATATGTTTTGGCACATACACAGAGATTTGAGAGATAAGGTCCTTCACATTCATTGCATTAGAAAATCTAAAAAGTAATGACTTTGGTTTAATTGTTTTTTTTTTCATCTTCCACAAAACCTCTCTCTCTCTACCCCCCTTATTTCGATTCCTCCAAATCCTCTTTGTAGAGTTCTTTGAAAATCAATTTTTGTATTTTTGTTCGAATCCTTAGCTTCTGGGCTGCCGTCAGCTGTTTCATATATGGATGCAGCGACAACAAATAGTGATAATCATCATCCTCGGGCACCAAGGGTGTGGGCGTGGCCGCATTTGATGTATCCATTGATGAGGAACCATTGAAATTACTATCCTCTGAGAGGCGTGGTCGTTTGAGTTTCAAAGCCGATATCAAACCATTGGTATAGGAATATTTGGTAAAATTCAAATTTTCATGGCTGCCATGTAGACAACTGGCCACATTGAGGGGGAAATCGTCGGAACGATCTTTACTCATGGCCGATGAGATGTTGTTGCCGTTGTTATTGCTACTGGGCGGCGGATGATGGGCCTTGTTGTACAGCGGTGGCGGTGAAACTGAACGAATTTTCTGTTGTCCACCACTGGGGGGAACACCACCACTGCCATTTGGCAAACAGGTATTGGGTAACACCAATGCACTGGGCAGATTTGTGGTAAGGGATAATGGCAATACCGAGGGCAGGGAATTGTTGCCAGATATCCCACCACCACCACCACCATTCATAGAGGCCAAGGTGGCAGCCACAGCAAAGGCTGTGTTATGGGCCATTGGTGGGGTGGCTTGAAATAAATTTAAAGCTGTCAAGGGGGCTGCTGCTGTGGCCGATGCTGTAGATGAGGGTGGTGAATTGGAGGTTGTACTTGAAACAGAGGATACCGAACAGGAGGAGAGTGAGGATGATGAGGCTGCTGCCGGGGCAACTGGAGCCGGGGCCAGTGAGCTGGAGGAGGTAACTGGTACCGTTTGTAAGTATAAGGGTGATGAGGATGCTACTGGCACGGGTGTTGCTGTTGCACTTGCAGCTGCTGTCAAGCCCAAGGCCAAGGGGCTAACGGCCGTTGTTGAAGATATTGTTGTGGCCTGTTGCTGCTGCTGAGGCTGTAGTGTTGCTACCGGTGATGCTGTTGACGCCTGCGTCAAATTTGCTGCAGCACTGTCCAATGATTTCTTGGACAAATCTTGCACCTCTTTATCAAAATTTTTCCTATTATCCTCAAGTTTAATTATGGCTCCCGGTACACCATTCACCACTGAGGTCAGAGGTTGGGAATGGGCCGCTGGGGGTGTGGTTTCGGTAACCTCATCATCGTCCTCGTCAACATCATCTTCATCGAACTCTTCATCGCTGTCCTGCAGGCGTCGTATTAGACCATTTGTGAGATCTGGCTCAACCACGGTCTTCTCACAATCCTGACTCTGCTGGGCAAAAAAGAAGGCTTGATCCTGTTCATTTTTGGGGACCCGGTGGCGCATGTGTTCGGCTGCAGATAAACGGTATTAGGGTAATTAGAATAACTAAGTGCGGCATGTGAGGGGTTACTTACTCAAAAACAACAAGGCATAGTAATGGATCCATTTGGACTCAAAGGTGGCTGGTTCTACCAAAAAATCACCATTATCGGCCCGGGGTATGCGTTTGTATTCCACACGGAAATTGTCACGCAGACCCTTCCATTTGGCCTTTAGCACCACCTCTGGAAAGGAAATCACCCCAAAAAATTTCAAAAATTGCCCTCTTTTGGTTTTTGCAATTTCTATGCTACTTACTTGGCAATTTATGTTCCGAGGATAGCTCATCCCACATTTGCTCAAGAAAAGCCTTGTTACAATGGAAATTCCGATTCCATATTGCCGGACGCTGTTCCACGTCCCTTATGAACTGTTCAACGTTTAAGACTATTGTGGATTTTTTGGGAGCCATTTAAGGCAAGTCAATCAAGCAATGGAAATCTTTAAAAATGTTGAAAATTTTTTAGCAAATCAATTAGCTGCTTTGTTTTCTTCGCTTTACGTTCAAATAATTTACAAATCATTTGACAGTAGAACCAAAGTGTACCACTCGTTGTTAACTTCACTTGAAACTCCTACAACTTGTTCAACCGTTATGTTAAGCGCAGCGAGCTGAAGTCCAGAAAAATAAAATCAAAGCAATGCACATTTAACTCCCCGCGTTCTTTACTTTTTTGTTTTTGTTTTGTTGGGGGAGCAGCAGCATTGATTTGAATGCTCATCTCTCCTTTACCTCTGCTCTCTGTCACTCTCTCACTCTGAAAGAACTTGGCTCCCCCTTGCCATTTGACAACACATGTGATGGCGTTTGCCGTTGTGTTTATGAACGAGCAAAACGACGATTGCTGGCATTTGGCAAAGTATTGGTAGTTTGCTTGCCCCACACCCCATTCTCCCCTCAAAATCACACCATTAAGGGAGCTACGAAAAAGCAGAGATAGAAGACGCTTTGCCAACAGTGTATGTATGAAAAAAAAAAATAAAAACAAAAAACCAACAGCAACAATGTTTGTTGCTGCTGGAACATTTGAATTACTCGGTATGTGTGTCCGAGTGTGTTCCTTGGCGACGAAGGAAGAACTGCAATTTAGAATAGAACAACTTGACCAGCCAGACAAATGACACGGCAGCAGCGACGGCGACAATGACAGACAGCTTCATCGAAAGTGTATGAAAACGAATGAGGTGTTATAGGCAACAACATAGCATTGCATACAACAGAACTAACAATGGAGTTGGTTATTGTTTTCCTTTTAGAGAGCTAAGCTGTTGCTTGGAAATGTGCAAGAAGAAGAAAAGCAAGAGGATAATGGTTTAACAAAAAATCTTTGCATTTACTCGAAGCAAAATGAAAGAATAACATGATGATTGGTCTAATAAGAACTATTGGTTGTCCGCAATCGAAATCGAATAGTCAGTTTGACGTACTACCATCAAGGGGAGCCACCAAGAGAAGGCAAATACCAAGGGAGATTTTAAATCATAAGAAATTTAGCTGGGGAATGGCTTAAAATAATTTTAAAGAGTGCAAGAATGCTAATAAAAGTAGAATTATTATTATTACTTTTAGCCATCATTTGTTTATTATGCCACACATTTCTCTCTGAGGAATTGCTGTCAACCTCAGAGAGAAATGTGTGGCATAAAAAATGAAATATAAAAGAAAATTCTATTACACATGGCATTGATATTTTTAGAGATTTTTTTTACTCTTAACATTGCAATTGTGCATAATATAAAGAAAATACTTATTATTTAAGAAATTGGCCAATATTTATCAATTTTGGCGGGATAGCCTCTACAATTCATTGCAAGAGAGCATCACTCTCTCTCTCATGGGTATGACAAATGCATGTAAGGAGGGCATTTGTACTTGAAATGCAAAAAGATGGTAATAGAACATTTCTATGACACATTAATAGTTGTTGTGTGGGAACGCGTGTAGTTTATGAAAGCGTAAAGCATATTTTGTTTCATCGTTATTTAAAAAAATTGTCTACATGTTTGGTCACTATTTGTTTTGAAAGTCTCTCTCTATGTCTCTCTCAGCAAAGGAAAATCACCTGTTTGTTTTGGCAGAGATGGAATGTTTCAAATAGTTTCTTTGGAATATGATTTTTAAAGAACAAAATTTAAAACCCACATGTAACCAAATTTGTCAAATCAGAGATGCCAAACGATTGATAATTAAAAGTATATTATTAAATAGACTTTATTATGTTCCTATGACATAGAAATGACATCCCAATTGGCCTAATATGTGTGTGAGAGGGAGAGAGCGGCGTAGATGGGAAGTTTTAAATAATATATTTTAATATGATCTCCTATAAACAAAAATCACATATTGTTACATTTTTGGATTTAAAATTCTTACAGATTTCTATAACAAAAAACTATAAAAATTCTTCATTTAAATGAAACAATTGAAAAATTGCACATCGCGCCATGGACAATTAATTCAAGGTAAATTATAATATAATAAAAAATAATAATTTAAATTCATCGGATACAGGCTCCCAATGGATTTATTATTATTTTTGATAATAACATGTCATATCAATGTTATTTAAATGTGTACATTTCTGACACCATTTTTAACATTTTCTTGCTAAGCTCAAAGTACAAATTTAAAGAATATAAATCTAAAAAATGTTTATTAGAACATTTTTTATTTAAAATCATTATTTTATTATTTTTTTTTTTTTTTTTTTGTAGTTAAACGTATCTTTTTGTGTTGGAAATCTATGAGACTTACATATTTTTTTTTGCGATTTAAAACTTATTTTTGTAGCACGCAGTACTCATACACAACTTGAATTATTTCGATATGATTCAATTTTCATTTACAAATTTTTCCAATAATTTTTTTTTTTTTTTTTGGGTGGCTTGGTATTGTTGCAACACTATATAAACCACATTTAGAATTCTAACCCATGTGGTTCGATATACAACAAAGTTTTAACATTTGCTAATTTTTCGTAATTTTCTTCTATTTTGTAAACAACAATTATTTATCTATGGCACAGTATTTATTTACTACGACTAATATTAGTGCCGACAATCTTTAAGTTGCAAGAATGTCATATAAAAATCTATTAAAACTAATTATCTACAATTTTTGAATAAAATTGCTGAGGTATTACCTAATTTTTTACTTTTCAAGAATTAAAAAATCGCAAAGTTTACACCACTGAAACCTATCAATTCGTAGTGATTGATATGCACGGCTGGAAAGTGTTATTTACTTCTCATCTACTGTTGATTGTGTGAGAGAGTGTCAGTTATACTAATCTCTTCTCTCTCAGGAAAAAATGTTTAGAATGATGGATTGCAATTATGGGAAGAATTAATTTGCAAATAAATCAATAATTTTATACACAATAATTACGTAAATTAAGAATAAACGAAGATCAATAAAATATCAACTGCCTGTGGTGCTAATAAATGGGATCAGGCTTATGATTAAAAGTAAATTAAATATGGTGAGATTGACCGATGAATAAAAAATTAGCTGCCATGGGATTAAGGTATTTTTTAATTTTCCCAATTTACATATTGGGAGTTTTGACTTAAAGTATGTAACATATTGCAATTCTTTTTGTTTCCATTAAAAAAAATACTGTTTTTCAGAAAAGAAAACAAACATCTCTGGGCCTTGCATTTTTGCAAAAATTTCTAAACACTTCGCATTTTAAGACCATAAAATTCCATACAGCTAAGTACGAACGACAACGAAATAGCAACAGAAAAAGGAAGAGTAGATAATGGTTTGTTCTTCAAGCAGCTTACTTTATTGACATTGTTTCTAGTTTGCATGCTTGAATGAATGAGGCATGAACTGGATGGAGCGAGAGAGATGCTTGAATGGATGGATGAGAAATGTCTCGCCGTTTAGCTGCGAAAGTAAACTAACTCACGGCTTAACGTAGAAACAAAAAAAACGCTGCCAAAAGAAAACAAAAAAAGCCAGTGACGGCCCACAGAAGGCAACGTAACGTAATCATCATCCATTTTTAAGCCTCATCATCAATTTCCAATCATTATTATCCAAATGATCATTATGCCTATTCTTACAAGGACATTCAGCGACCTGCTGGGGTATTTTTTTTTTTTTTGTGTTGCCTCTTCCATGCATCACAGGATTTTGTGAAATCTTTGCTAATAAAAAAATGTTAGCTACCATTATGAGAACGAAACACAGCAGTCGTATCAAGAGTCATCTTATTACATTTGCCATCAACCAACCAGCCGAGCAGCCAGCCGGCACGTTTTGTCATAACCACCAAACCATAACGGCCGACATAAAAAGTAAGGCCCAGGGCATGGCAAGAGCACACATGCAGACACTCACACACACATAAACATACATGGGTCGCATATTCTTAAATGCTAAAATAGTGACTCACTCAGGTCCAAGGATTGAAAAGAAACGACGCGGACTAAATTTTTTTTAAAGATACGTACAAAACGTGTATTTTTTTAAAAATATTTTTTTTTTTTGAATATTCAGACAACGTGGATTTTTAAAAATATATTTTTTTTCCAAAATTTAGACAAAGTGGATTTTTAAAAAATATTTTTTTTTCAATATTCAGACAACGTGGATTTTTAAACAATATTTTTTTCGAGTATTCAGACAACTTGGATTTAAAACAATTTTTTTTTTAAATATTCAGACAGCATCGATTTAAAAAAATATATTTTTTCGAAAATTCAGACAAAGCGGATTTAAAAAAAAATATTTGGATTTAAAAACAAAATATTTGTTTGAATATCTGGACAACGTGGATGTAAAAACAAAATATTTTTTAAATATTCAGGCAGCGTGGATTTAAAAAAAAAATATATATATATTTTTAAATATTCGAACAACGTGGATGTAAAAACAAAATATTTTTTAAATATTCAGGCAGCGTGGATTTAAAAAAAAAAATATATATATATATATTTTTAATTATTCAGACAACGTTGATTATTAAAAGAATATTTTTTTTTAGAATATTCAGACAACATGGATTTAAAAAAATATATATTTTTTCGAATATTCAGACAAAGTGGATTTTTAAAAAATATTTTTTGATGTAGTCGACTTTGATTTTTTTAAAAAAATATTTTTTTAAAATTTCCAGAAATTTATTAAAAAAATATTTTTCCCAATATTCGTTGTCTGAATATTGATTTTTGGAAAATTGGATTTTTAAAAAAATATTTTTTTTTTCGAATATTCAAACAAGTGGATTTTTAAAAAAAAATATTTTTTTCGAATATTCAAAGTGGATTTAAAAAAAAAATTCCAATATTCAGACAACGTGGATTTAAAATTTTTTTTTCGGATTTTCAGACATCGTGGATTTGTTTAAAAAATTCAGACATCGTGGATTTGTTTAAAATAATTCAGACAGCGAGGATTTTTAAAAAAATATTTCTGTCGAATATTCAGACAAAGTGGTTTTTTTAAAAAAAGTATTTTTTCGAATTTCCAGACACCGTGGATTTTTAAAAAAATATTATTTTCAAATTTGCAGCCATCGTGGATTTTTTAAAAAATATTTTTGTCGAATATTCAGACAACATGGATTTAAAAGATATATATATTTTTATTGCGAATATTCAGATAACGTGGATTTTTTACAAAATATTTTTTTCGAATATTCAGACAAAAATTCAAAAAATCCCCACAACGACGATTTTTTGAAAATCATTTTTTTTTCCAAATTCTAAAATGGATCTAAAAATATTTTTTTCCTCAGAGAAGCAATCATGCGCGGAATTGAATATCAGAGCAGGATCTGGAACTTGGAACCTCAAAGCGAAGCACACACACACACGTGAGTATCTGTGCTATCCTCCAAAAAATTCAATCCGCTATAAATTTAAATTGCTTATAGCTTTGGCTCCAATGTATATTAGCTACTCGAAATGTACGTATTTTGGAAATTTGTACCAAGTTCTTTCCTCCACTATGGACAAACATACATACACTCATATGTTTAAATGTAGGTAAGTACATTTCATGCAGATTTTTGCGTTATTTTGGATTTCAAGTTTCATTTTGTATTCCCACTAGCTGTGCGACAGGAAATGCTTGGCTAAGTGTTTCTTAATCTTTGCCATATATGTATATAAGCACAGAGAAGTGAGAAGTATGAGCAGAAGAACCCAGGCAGGCAGACAGGCAAAGCAAAATTCTGGACTGGACAGACAAACGACACTCAACACTGCCGGTGGTTGGCTGTCTGTATTGCTTTTGCTTTTCTGAAACGCAAAAACAGAACCAAATCGCCGTACTGCCAGCCAGCCAGCCAGCCAAGAAAGTAACCAGCCTGAAGATAGCTCGTTTTGCACACAGCTATCTCTGGCAAGAAGGAACGCCGAGAAACAACAGCCAACAAGAACAACTACTTTAGACGAGTGCTGAAAATATGAAACGCCCAAAAGAAAATGAGAACAACCATCGTCTGCAAGTCAACCCAAAAAATGAAGCGACCAAAAGGAAGCAAAGGCGAAGAATTGGGAAATACTATCTCACCCCAAAAAAACGCTAATTGAAGTTTTGCTAATTAAGCAAAAAAAATTTCAGGGGATAGAAGTAACCCAAAACTCTGGAAGCATCGAAAATTCGAATGGCAGTGAAATTAAATGACAGTTGAAATTTAAGAACATGGAAGTTATGATGACTTTTGGAACCCCCCATAAGGTATAAATTTTCAAGACAACAGTAGTGTACTTATTTTGTACAGTACATGGCCATAGAGACCACTTACCGTACAGCAGCTGGGCTAGAGAGGAGTTGGTCGGCCACTATGTGCCTTTGGTCGAAGATTTGTTCCTTCAAGTCGATCCAGTACATACAATCCCGTTACAAACACAGTCATCCCAATCAGCATTAAGTGGATAGGCACCTCCGCCCAGGTACGTAAGAAAAGGCCTTTATGATCTGGAGAGATAGAAGTACAGAGGTATAAGAGAGAGCCTCTAGATCAACTGAATGGTATTCGCCAAGACGCGATATCAGAAGTCATAGAAGAATATAAAGTGAATACCGTACTCGAAGACCATCCCTTTATCGCAGCTGAAGAGCGAGAGCTGTTCCGACAAGCCCGAGTATTTGGTATATGTGTGCAAAATAGACAATTTATCAAGGAACATGTGGCGCCCAACGTGTTTCTCATGAAGAAAAAATTGAAATCTCATAATTACTGCTCTTAAAATTGCTTCTTTTCCAACTTATATTTGTTTTATAGGAATTGTTTCTAAAAAATCTGTGGCGTCCATCGTGGGGCTCAGGTGACAAAATTAAAACAAAAAACAAATTCTGCCCAGTACTGTTGTTTTTCTTAAAATTACTTTCCTTTTTACACATTTTGAGGGCCTTTTTCATGTGGCGCCCAATATGGGGCTAAGCAAAAAAACTTCAAAAGATATAAAACATTCAGTGTTTTACTGGTATTCGACGTGACTTCCCTTCTATCTCTTATCAGTTATGTGAAAATAACAGAAAAAACATTTTCAGGGAATTTTTGGCGCCCAACATGGGACCTGCCCGGCAATCAAGTGGAAAAGAGGATATAAATTCTGACCAGTACTGAGTTTTTAATTAAAATGGTTTCAGTTTTTATTATCCTAATTTCGTTTTAAGTACTTTTGATGAATATTTTGTCTTATGATACTTGTGGCGCCCAATGTGCGACCCAACAATAAAAAAAAAACGAAAAAAAATTATAAATTTTACCAGCACTGTTATGTTTCTTGAAATGGCTTCCATTTTGAACTCTTTATGTGTGATTAAACTGAAAATTTCCCAAGTGGCGCCCAACTTGGGTATCAGAAGAAACCCAAAAAATTTGTAGACACAGGCTTTCACTGTTTTTTTATATTGTTTTTTCTAGTTTATCTCATATTCGGTAGACGTAAATGGCAGGGACATATTTTAAACTTAATTTGAACTTTAAGGCGCCTAACGTGGGTTCGGCAATCTATTACAAAAAAATTGTTAAATTCTGAGGAGTATTGATATTTTACCTAAAATTGTACCATTTCCCCATTTTCGTTTCAAGTACTTTAAAGGGGATATTTTATTTTTAAGGCATTTGTGGCGCCCAACGTGTGGTCGACCGGAAAAAAAATAAAATTTTGCCAGTACTGTTATGTTTCTTGAAATAGCTTCCATTTTTTACTATTTTTGTGTGAAAATAAATATTTTTTTCCAAGTGGCGCCCAATATGGAAGTCAGAAGAAAACCCAAAATTTTATAGGTTCAGGCTTTCACTGGTTTGTTTTATTGGTTCCTCTGGTTTATCTCATATTCGTTCGACGTAAATGACAGACATATTTTTAATTGAATTTTAAATTTAAGACGCCCAACTTGGGTTCACCAATCTATAGCAAAAAAAAGTTGTTAAATTCTGCTGAGTATTGATATTTTACTTAAAATGGTTCCACTTCCAGATTTTCGTTTCAAGTACTTAAGAGGGGTATTTTATATTTTAAGGCATTTGTGGCGCCCAACGTGGGAGTCAAAACAAAAAATAATTAAAAATATATATTTCCGCCTGTTACTGTAGTTTTTCCTTAAATGGTGTTCCCTTTGAATAGTTTTTAGTAGATAAAAATGAATTTTCTTCAAGTGGAGCCCAACATGGGACTAAAAATGTAAAATTTTATAAATTCAGATTTTCACTGTTTTTTTTTTTTATTGAATTTCCTTTTAAGTCTTATTCGTTATATGAATATACTAGCGGTCATTTTTTCAAAGAATTTATGGCGCCCAACGTGGGTCCGGCTTTGCAACACAAAAGTAATAAAAATTGGTCGATTCCAGTACTACTTTTTAAATGGTTTAACTTCCAATAATTACATCTTCGTTTTACGTAACTAAAAGGGATATTTTATATATTAAAAAGGGATATTTTATATATGTGGCGCCCAACGTGAGTCTCAACAAAAATAAAAAAATTAACTGCTGTCCGTTATTTTTGTTATTTTTCTAAAAATTTCTATATTTTCTAAGAATTTTGTGTAGATAAAGTGCAATTTTCTTGAAGTGGCGCCCAGCATGGGGCTCAGCAAAAACACAATTTCATCAAATTCAAATGTTCACATTTTTTAGTTTTTTATTGTTTTTATATTGACCTCTCCTTTTAATATGTTGTTTGTTATATGAAAATAGTGCATTTCAAGGAATTTATGGCGCCCAACTTGGGACCGGCAATTAAAAAGTTAAATTGACTATCAAAAAAGGTTGATAAGTTCTGGCGTTTTTCCTCATGTAGTAACTCATCTTCTTATTCCATATTCTTTTTAAGTACTTGGATGGATATTTTTCTCTAAGCAGCCTGTGGCGCCCAATGTGGGGCTGGGGCAAATAACTCGAAATAGTCAACATAAAAAATAAAAAACCTGAAAATTCTTCACAGTGCTGTTATTTTTTCTTTTAAATCACTTTGACTTTTAATAGTTTTGCGTAGAAAAAAATGGTCCTTTTTTTGAAGTGGCGCCCAACAGGAGACTAAAAAAAATTTAAATTCAGATTTAACTTTTTTTTATTGATTATTCCTTCAACTTTTACTGACTATATGCATATAATAACCATTTTTTCTAAAAATTGCTTTAGTTTTTAAAGCTTTGTGTAGATAAAATGCCACTTTCTTGAAATGGCGCCCAACATGAGGGTCAGCAAAAAGTTCAACATGTTATCATTTTTAGTCTTTTATTATTTTTATATTGGCCACTCCTTTTAATATCTTATTTGTTATATGAAAATAACTTAGAAAATGCATTTCAGGGAATTTATGGCTCCCAACTAGGGACCGGTTTGGTAATCAAAGTTAGTTAATAAGTTCTTATATTCTGGTATTTTTCCTCAAATAGTATCTCATTTTCTTATACCATATTCGTTTTATGTACTTAAAATGGGTATTTTTCCTTAAGTAGTTTGTGGCGCCCAACATGGGACTGGGGCAAATAATTCAAAATAGTGAACATAAAAAATAAAAAAAAAAACTGAAAATTCTTAACAGTGCTGTTATTTTTTCTTTTAAATCTCTTTGATTTTTAAAATTTTGCGTAGAAAAAAATTGGCCTTTTTTGAAATGGCGCCCAACAGGACACTAAAAATAAACTTTAAACTCGGATTTAACTTTTTTTATTGATTATTCCTTTAACTTTTACTGGCTACTTGTATATAATAACCATTTTTTCTAAAAATTGCTATATTTTTTTAAAGTTTTGTGTAGATAAAATGCAACTTTCTTGAAGTGGCGTCCAACATGAGGGTCAGCAAAAACTTCAAAATGTCATCGTTTTTAGTCTTTTATTGTTTTTATATTGGCCTCTCTTTTTATTATCTTTTTTGTTATATGAAAATAGCTTAGAAAATCCATTTCAGGGAATTTCAAGCGCCCAACTTGGGACCGGTTTGGTAATCAAAGTTAGTTAATAGGTTCTAATAAATTCTGGTATTTTTCCTCAAATAGTATCTCAATTTCTTATTCCATATTCGTTTTATGTACTTAAAATGGAAAATTTTCCTTAAGTAGACTGTGGCGCCCAACATGGGGCTGCGACAAATAACTCAAAATAGTGAACATAAAAAATAAAAAAAAACTGATAATTCTTCACAGTGCTGTTATTTTTTCTTTTAAATCACTTTGACTTTTAATGATTTTGTGTCGAAAAAATGGGCCTTTTTTTGAAGTGGCGCCCAACAGGAGACTAAAAAAACTTTAAATTCGGATTTAACTGTTTTTTTATTGATTATTCCTTCATCTTCTATTAGCTATGTGTATATAATAACCATTTTTTCTAAAAATTGCTATAGTTTTTATTTTGTGTAGATAAAATGGACCTTTCTTGAAGTGGCGTCCAACATGAGGGTCAGCAAAAACTTCAAAATGTCATCGTTTTTAGTCTTTTATTGTTTTTATATTGGCCTCTCCTTTTATTATCTTTTTTGTTATATGAAAATAGCTTAGAAAATCCATTTCAGGGAATTTCAAGCGCCCAACTTGGGACCGGTTTGGTAATCAAAGTTAGTTAATAGGTTCTAATAAATTCTGGTATTTTTCCTCAAATAGTATCTCAATTTCTTATTCCATATTCGTTTTATGTACTTAAAATGGAAAATTTTCCTTAAGTAGACTGTGGCGCCCAACATGGGGCTGCGACAAATAACTCAAAATAGTGAACATAAAAAATAAAAAAAAACTGATAATTCTTCACAGTGCTGTTATTTTTTCTTTTAAATCACTTTGACTTTTAATGATTTTGTGTCGAAAAAATGGGCCTTTTTTTGAAGTGGCGCCCAACAGGAGACTAAAAAACTTTAAATTCGGATTTAACTGTTTTTTTATTGATTATTCCTTCATCTTCTATTAGCTATGTGTATATAATAACCATTTTTTCTAAAAATTGCTATAGTTTTTATTTTGTGTAGATAAAATGGACCTTTCTTGAAGTGGCGCCCAACATGGGGCTCAGCAAAAACTTCAAAATTTCATCGTTTATAGTGTTTTATTGTTTTTATATCGGCTTCTCCTTTTAATGTCTTTATTGTTTTATGAAAATAACTTAGAAAAGTATTTTAGAGAATCTGTGGCGCCTAACCTGGGGCAGGCTTGACAATCAACAAATTTTGATATGTTCTGGTGTTTTCCTCAAGCAGTATCTCATTTTTTATTTCATCTTCGTTTGAAGTACATAAAATGGATAAATTTTCCCTTAAGTAGCCTGTGTGGCGCCCAACATAGAGCTGGTGCAAATAACTCAAAATAGTGAACATAAAAAATAAAAAAAAATAAAATTCTTCACAGTACTGTCATTTTTATCATTTAAATCACTTTGATTTTTGATGATTTTGTGTAGAAAGAATGGACCTTTTTTGAAGTGGCACCCAACAGGAGATTAAAAAAAGTTGTTGAATTTAGAACAGTTTTTTATTGATATTCCCTTCACATTAACATAATATCCATTTTTTTCTAAAAATTGCTAAAGTTTTTATTTTGTGTAGATAAAATGCAACTTTCTTGAAGTGGCGCCCAACATGGGGCTCAGCGAAAACTTCGAAATTTTATCGTTTTGAGTATTTTATTATGTTTATATTGGCTTCTACTTTTAATATCTTATTTGTTTTATGAAAATAACTTCGAAAATTCATTTCAGGGAATTTATGGCGCCCAACCTGGGACCAGCTTGGCAATCAAAAAAACTTGATAAGTTCTGTTGCTTTTCCTCAAGTAGTACTTCTGTTTTCATTTCATATTCGTTTTAAGTACTTAAAAGGGATATTTTTCCTTAAGTAGCTTGTGGCGCCCAACATGGGGCTGGGGCAAATAACTCAATATAAATATAAAATCGGACTATTACGAGTCATTCCTTAAAATAAATTCCTTTTAATGCCAAATCCATTCCATTTTTGTGTGGTAAGAGCAAATGCGGGTCATCAGGATACTTAGTTTTTTTCAGCACAGGACCCCCTCAATGGAATAAAGAACAATTTGTCTTCATCATTCAAATATTGTTGGCTTGATTGCAATGAAATACAACAAAAATACATGTGTATGAATAGCGATAGACGTAAGGAAGAGGGTGGTGGAGGCTCGGCCATTGATGCTGGGGACAAACAGCAGGCAGGCAGGCACAATTAATGGGCCTCTGAGGTCCGTACAAACGCACACAGAGCCACCACCCCAATACACTCACACAAACAAAGGTAGAAGGCAAAAGAACTGATTTGCTGGCATTAAGGATTTCAATTTGATAAATGTTGTTGGAGACTGCTCCGGCAAAACGATTGAGGAGGACGATGATGATGATGATTGGGAATGAACTGAGGGTCTATGTGCTTCGTTCTGGCAACAAAAGAAAGAACGCCATTAACAAACGACAGACATAAAGCAATAACAACAACAAAGTATTAATATTAGCAAACATTCATTTTAGTTAGTCAGCCAAACATCGAGGCATTCCGCCAGCCAGCCAGCTAGCGAGTCGTCTCATCCACATCCAAGCAAAAGAAACCCATCGCACAAAGCAGAAATCGCATTGCGAAAAGCAAACGAATGGAAATTAAAACAAGCTCGACAATGAATAACAACAACAACAACAACGACACACACACACCCTGCCCTGAGTTGTAGTAGCTGCCAGGAGGCAAAGCTGGCACACACAAGTGACTGCCGTAAAACAACGTCTGTTGTGTCCGATGTTCCTTTCCCCTTCCAGCCATCCGTCCGTCTTGTTTCTGCTGCTGTCCGGGTTTATTTGGTCGTTAACGCCTATAGATGGGCCTCTGTGTCCATAGAGCAAGCCATTGCAGGTTGGGTGTAAAATTTGCGCTCACACACACACCAACGGGACCATCATTGCAAGCACGTCGTCACCATTGTCCCTGACAATGTCTGCTCATCAGCTTTTATGCCGCCAAAATATATATAGAAACCCAACCGCCAGCATTTGGACCACCATCAACTCTGCACAGTAAAATGAGGAGCTCATCAGTCGTAAATACCCGGTCAAAGATAGTCATAGAAAGGGGAGGTGGTGGTGGATAGAATCTAGTCCCTGCTAGGCCAGCGTAAGCTAAGGTAGTCTGGCATGCTTTACAGCAAAAACAACAACAACAGCACCCCTCATAGCAATAATGAAGCAATAACAAAAACCTCATCATCAGTGTCAGGAGCAGAAAAAGCCATAACTACAACAACAAAAACAAACATCTTTATGTTCTTCCATTTGCGAAAACTCACTGCGGCTGAGGCTGGAACGAACATCATAATCATCAGCCAGCAGAACGTAGCCATAAAAACCGAAACTATACTATGTTGAGTTTAGCTAGTTGACTAACTGCTGGCTGGCTGGCAGGATGACTGGTTGTCTGTTCGTCTGTCTGTCGTCTATCGTGTCATGCAAGAAATCATAATCGCCGCCATCGACGACATTGTCAGACGAAATTTGCAAAGCCAAAATCGTTCAGACAGACAGTCATTCACTCAAAACTCAGTCAAGAGTCGTTAGCGTCTGGAAGAGCAAATAAAAAAAAAAAGAGGGAAAGGAGAAGGAAACGCAGCCAAAAACAATGTAAGTGGCTACATTTACAACCCAGCAAAGCAAATTTTCTACAACCCACGAAGACGTGGACCTGCACAGACAATTTTCTGTCTTATGCTGTAGCATCCATTACCAAATCAAATACCAAATTTGAGACAATTCCGTTGAATAATGTCGCTAAAATCATCAAAATATCGAATATCGGGAGGTAGCGTTATATGGGGGCTATACGAAGACGTGGACCTGCACAGACAATTTTCTGTCTTAGGCTGTAGCATCTATTACGAACTTTAAATACCAAATTTCAGACAATTTCGGTGAATAATGTCGCTTAAATCATTAAAATACCGAGTGTCGGGAGGTACCTTTAAATGGAGGCTATACGAAGACGTGGACCTGCATAGATAAATTTTCGTCTTAGGCTATAGTATCCATTGCGAACATAAAATACTAAATTTGAAACAATTCCGGTGAATAATGTCGCTTAAATTATAAAAATACCGAATATCAGGGAGTAGGTATATGGGGGCTATACGACGACGTGGAGCTCGAAAGACAATTTTCTGTCATAGGCTGTAGTATCCATTACGAACATCAAATACCAAATTTGAGACAATTCCGGTGAATAATGTAGCTAAAATCATCAAAATACCGAATATCGGGAGGTACCGTTTTATGGGGGCTATACGAAGACGTGGACCTGTACAGACAATTTTTCGTCTTAGGCTGTAGCATCCATTTCGAACTTCAAATACCAAATTTGAGACATCCGGTGAATAATGTCGCTGAAATCATAAAAATACCGAATATCGGGAGGTAGCGTTATATGGGGGCTATACGAAGACATGGACCTGCAGAGACAATTTTTCGTCTTATACTGTAGTATTTATTTCGACCTTCAAGTACCAAATTTGAGACAATTCCGATGAATAATGTCGCTTAAATCATCAAAATACTGAATATCGGGAGGTAGCGTTATATGAGGGCTATACGAAGACGTGGACCTGCACAGACAATTTTTCGCCTTAGGCTGTAGTATCCATTTCGAACTTCAAATACAAAATTTGAAACAATTCCGGTGATAAATGTCGCTAAAATCAACAAAATACCGAGTATCGGGAGGTAGCGTTATATGGGGGCTATACGAAGACGTGGACCTGCACAGACAAATTTTCGTCTTAGGCTGTAGTATTTATTTCGAGCTTCAAGTACCCAATTTGAGACAATTCCGGTGAATAATGTCGCTTAAATCATAAAAATACCAAGTATCGGGAGGTACCTTTATATGAGGCCTATACGAAGATGTGGACCTGCACAGACAATTTTCTGTCTTAGGCTGTAGCATCCATTATGAACATCAAATACTAAATTTGAGACAATTCCGGTGAATAATGTAGCTAAAATTATCAAAATACCGAATATCGGGAGGTACCACTATATAGGGGTTATACCAAGACATGGATCTGCATAGACAATTTTCTGTCTTAGGCTGTAGCATCCATTACGAACTTCAAATACCAGATTTGAGACAATTCCTGTGAATAATGTCGCTGAAATCATCAAAATACCGAATATCGGGAGGTAGCGTTATATGGGGTCTATACGAAGACGTGGACCTGCACAGACAATTTTTCGTCTTAGGCTGTAGCGTCCATTACGAACTTCATGTACCAAATTTGAGACAATTTCGGTCAATAATGTCACTAAAATCATCAAAATACCGAGTATCGGGAGGTATCGTTATATGGGGGCTATACGAAGACGTGGACTTGCACAGACAATTTTCTGTCTTAGGCTGTAGTATCGATTTCGAACTTCAAGTACCAAATTTGAAACAATTCCGGTAAAAATGTTTCTTAAATTTTCAAAATACCGAGTATCGGGAGATACCGTTTTATGGGGGCTATACGAAGACGTGGACCTGCATAGATACATTTTCGTCTTAGGCTATAGTATCCATGACGAACTTGAAATACTAAATTTGAGACAATTCCGGTGATTAATGTCGCTAAAATCATCAAAATACCGAGTATCGGGAGGTACCTTTATATGGGGGCTATACGAAGACGTGGACCTGCACAGATAATTTTCTGTCTTAGGCTGTAGCATCCATAACGAACTTCAAATACCAAATTTGATACAATTCCGGTGAATAAAGTCGCTTAAATCATCAAAATACCGAATCTAGGGGGGGTACCGTTATATGGAGGCTATACGAAGACGTGGACCTGCACAGACAATTTTCTGTCTTAGGCTGTAGTATCCATTTCGAACTTCAAGTACCAAATTTGAGACAATTCCGATGAATAATGTAGCTAAAATCATCAAAGTACCGAATATCGGGAGGTAGAGTTATATGGGGGCTATATGAAAACGTGGATCTACATGGCCCATTTTCAATACCAAAAGTCCTGCACGCATAATATACATTTAGGTAAAATTTTATCCATCTACTTCAATTCGTTCGGAAGCTAGAGTGATTTTCCACAGACGGATAGACGGCCGGACATGGTTAAATCGACATAGAATTTTATGCTGAGGGGTCTAAAAAGTATATTTCGAGGTGTTACAAACGGGATGTCAAACTTAATACACCCTCCACACTATGGTGGAGGGTATAAAAATGGACCTTGGGATTATGTACTGTACACAACATATGCCTTATGCGTAAGGAAAATCATTGTCAAAAATCATGGGTGTCTACTGTACAAAAGAAGACCCCAGAGGATATCTGTCGCACAAGATATGACCCTTTGAGCCATCTACTGTGCAAAATATAACCCAAGCCGATATCGACTGTATAGATGGCCATGTCATTTTTTCTTCCCTTTCCTTTCCTTTCCTTCTGCTCCCTGACGAACGAAACCCACATCCAACAACAATAACTTTTCATTTGGATACTCCGACGTCTGGACAAACACCCAGTCGATGGACTTGGCGGCAAGAGCCCTTTTGCTGTCATAAACATCACTTTGCATTACCATTCGCGAGAGCACTCGCGAATGCAAAGGCTGAATGTGCCAAAAGAAGAAAATTTTGAAAACGCAAAAGAAACCAAAACACCCAAGAACCAACGTATCGGAAATACAAAAACAAAACAAAACAGCACATAAAGCAAGCTGCAGACAAAGCCGCCACATAGCAAAAGCTAAAAGCAAAATGTTTTTGCCGAGCGAGCATTGCTAAATACAGTGCGGAATAATAAGGGGGTCGAAGCAGAGGAACTACGCCGCCAAATCGCCGTTATCGTCGTCGCTGATTGGGTTGGAAATATCAAATTTGCTGATGTAGTCGGACGGAAGGCAAGCAGCCCAGCCATTGGCCCACCAACAACATATGCGACGCAATAAAACCAAAGAAACAAAGTGTTGGAGAGGAGGCAGCAAAGGTGGGCGGGAGATGACTGCAAACATAAACCGATATGGTGAAAATTAGCATGTGGTGGAGTGGTCTATACTTCTATCACCTAAGGTTTCAAAGCGGATGGATACTGCATTGAAGAAGGTGTGAGCCTAGATATGTACTGTACAAAAAGACTGGATATCTATCTAGCAGCCGATAGATTTTCGAGTAGACGGATTTTTTTAAAAAATATCTTGGGTTGTACATGGGTCTTAGGGGCATCTACTGCACAAGTATAACTCTTTAGAACATCTACAGTAGATTTAGGGACCTTATGTGTATCTACAGCATAGTAGATGACCTTTTTTGGCATCTATTGTGCTGTAGAGAGGTTCTCTAGGTATCGATCAGGTATTTGATACGCTTATGGACAGCTTAAGCCATCTATTATCCCGTAGATGGTTTTTTAACATCTACTGATTTGTAGAGGGGACTTAGGGGATGGGCTACTTTGACATCTATTGTATTGTAGAGAGATTCTCTAAGCATCTGCTAGGTATTTGATGACGCTTCTGGTCTCGAACACCGATTTTTTGGACATCTACTGTATTGTAGATGGGATTTATGGGCATCAACTGAGCGGATTCCGGCCCGAAATGATAGTTACGGATAGTATTTGATGACGCTCATGGTCTCGTAGACGGATTTTTTGGGCATCTATTGCTTTGTAGATGGGACTTATGGGCATCTATTGTGCGGATTTTTGCTCGAATGACAGTTATTGATGAACTAGTTGGACACCTATTGTTTTATAGAGGTTCGCTAGGCATCTACCAGGTATTTGATGACACTTATTGTCTCGTAGACGGATTTTTTGGACATCTACTGCTTTGTAGATGGAACTTTTTGACATCTATTGTGCGGATTTTGGCCCGAATGGCAGTTACTGATGGACTATCTTTACTTCTATTGTGTTGTAGAGAGGTTCTCTAGGCATAGATTAGGTATTTCATGACAGCTATTGTTTAATACATGGAATTTTTGAGACATATATTGTTTTGTAGATGGATTTTTTGGACATCTACTACTTTGTAGATGGGACTTATGGGCATATACGGCGCGGATTTTGGCCCGAAATGACAGTGACTTATGGACAACTTGTTGTAGAGGGGTCATCTAGGCATCTACTAGGTATGTGATGACGCTTATGGTCTCGTAGACGGATTTTTTGGACATCTATTACTTTGTAGATGGAACTATAAAGTATCTACTGAGCGGATTTCGGCCCGAAATGACAGTTACTGATGGACAACTTGTTGTAGAAGGGGTCCTCTAGGCATCTATTAGGTATTTGATTACGCTTATGGTCTCGTGGACGGATTTTTTGGACATCTATTGCCTTGTAGATGGGACTTATGTTCATCTACTGCGCGGATTTTGGCCCGAAATGACAGTTACTGATGGACAACTTGTTGTAGAGGGGTCCTCTAGGCATCTACTAGGTATTTGATGACGCTCATGGTCTCGTAGACGAATATTTTTGACATCTACTGCTTTGAAGATGGAACTATTGAGCATCTACTTTGCGGATTTTGGCCCGAAATGACAGTTACTGATAGAGTACTTGTTGTAGAGGGGTCCTCTAGGCATCTACTAGGTATTTGATGACGCTCATGGTCTCGTAGACGGATTTTCTTGCACATCTACTGCTTTGTAGATGGAACTATTGAGCATCTACTTTGCGGATTTTGGCCCGAAATGACAGTTACTGATAGAGTACTTGTTGTAGAGGGGTCCTCTAGGCATCTACTAGGTATTTGATGACGCTCATGGTCTTGTAGATGGATTTTTTGGACATCTATTACTTTGTAGATGGAACTATTGAACATCTACTGTGTGGATTTTACTCGAAATGACAGTTACTGATGGATTACTGGGACATATATTGTATTGTAGAGAGATTCTCCAAGCTTATGTTAGGTATTTGATGACGCTTATGGTCTCGTAGACGGATTTTTTGGACATCTACTGACTTGTAGATGGGACTTATGGGCATCAACGGTGCGATTTGGGCCCGAAATGACAGTTACTGGACTCCTATTGTCTTATAGAGGTTCGCTAGGCATCGATTAGGTATTTGATGACGCTTATGGTCTTGTAGAGGGATTTTTTGGACATCTACTGCCTTGTAGATGGGACTCTTGGGCATCTATTATGCGGATTTTGGCTCGAAATTACATCTACTGTGAGGTAAATGCCATTTTTGAGCATCCACTACACAGTAGATGAACACTTTAGACATCTACTGTGTTGTAGATGGAGCCCTTTGGCATCTACTGGACATTGGATGACGCTTATAATACATGGATTTTTCAAACATCTATTTTCTGGTGGATTTTTCGGACATCTACTTTGAAGTAAAGGCCATTTTTTGGCATCTACAGCATAGAAAATGGATTTTTTACATCTATTCTGTTGTAGAAGGGTTCCATAGGCATCTACCAGGTTTTATATGAGGTTTCAAGACAACTCTTTTTTATATATGGGATCTTCAGCCATCCATTGTGTCGTAGATGAATTTTTGAATCATCTACTGCTTTGTAGATGGATTTTTTTGGATATCTACTGCTTTGTAGATGGGACTTATGGAGATCTACTGTGCGGATTTTGGCTCAAAATGACATATCTTGCGTTAACGTAACGTTTTTTGGACATCTACTACCTAGTAGATTAAGTCTTTAGATATCTATTGTGTTGTAGATGGGCCGCTTTGGCATCTACTGGGTATTCGATGAAGCTTATCGACAACTACGGTTTATTTGATGGATTATCAGTCATCAATTGCATCGCAGATGGATTTTGTAGACACATATAGTGCCGTAGATGAATATTATGTACAGCTACTGTGTAGTAGATGGTCGCCCATATTTTTGCAGAAAACTACATTTATGAACATCTACTGGATAGTAAATGAATGTTAATTCATCTATTCATTCGTAGATGACTCTTAAGATCATCTACAGTGAATTTAAGAACACCTATAGAAAAGTACTGCAGAGTAGAAACTTATTTTGGTCATCTACTGGGTAGCAGATAAATTTTCTTGGACATCTACTGAATTTTTTGGTCGTCTACAGTGTAGTAGATGGAGTTTTTGCGACATCTACTATATTGAATCTGTTCCTATTCGAGATCTTATGGTCATCTACTATAGAGATGCCATATTTTGTGGACATCTACAGTGTAGCAGATACCCCTGTGGACATCTACGAATCTATAGTCTACCACTATATATATCACCGACGTATCCGATGACTCTAAAAGGCATCTACTGCATTGTAGATGACCCTGGTGAGCATCTACTCTGCAGTAGATTACCACTATTTGCATCTGGGTAGATTATTTTTCGTTTTTTTCTCCACCAAAACGTCCCTTGGCCCACCTTCTTCCCCCTTGGCCCACCACCTCCCCCTTAACACGTTTTCTGCCAATCTCAATTAGCGAGTCCAAATTCTTTGTCGTTTTTTTTTTTGCATTTTTATTTTATTTAGGTCACATTGACTTTCTCGCCCTCTCTCGCCCTCCCTCCCCCTTATACTGGTCTCTTCATCTCCTTGTCTTAATAATTCAATTTTTGTTGAAAACGAAAATTTAATTTGAATTACATCACTGCGGCATTTGGTTCTTACACGCTTGTTGGGTGGCTTGCGCTGACGCTGCTGTAGAATTTCATGTTGTGCCCTCCAAGGGGGAATTTGTGACAATATCATGGGGACCGAAAGATCTGGGCTGTCTGACTGCCTGCCTGCCAATTGAAAGACTGGCCGGCATTTTGGTCGAGCAAAAACAAGAAAAAAAGGAAGCAAAACAAATGACGCTTTGAATGGGCCAAGGCGTTGGCAACACCAAGTGAGCGACCGGCTGGTGGTCGACCTGCTTGGCTGCCGTGTTGACTGTTTTCCGAGCAGATATTCATTCCATGAAATGAAAGTAATTTTCCTTTTTTTCCCTACCCTTCCGGTCATGTTGTGCATTGGAGCTGGATGTAAGGTTGATTGGGGCTGGAGGGTTGGAGGTGGGGCTGGTGTTTTTCATAGATTATTGTTGTATCAAAGCCAAAAGAACCAACACCCAAGTTGCTGACGGTGTTGTGGATGATGATGATGTTGTTGATGATTGTGTTATAACGGATCTCCTCCTGGTTCCATGGATGGCTGGCTGGTCTTTCGTCACCAGTACTTATGGAGTAGTTACCCCACTTCGAAAATCCCCAGCCTTTCATTTTGGGGAGCTCTTGACAAACTTGCCAGCCAGCCAAGCCAAGCGAAGCCAAGCCTTTGGAATCAACACCATCATCAATGCCATGAAATAGCTCTGGTTACCCTGGCTGGCTTGCCCCAGCTTTTCATTGTTCTGCACTGATGTTGGTGGTGCTCTGTTCTGGCCATTTTTTGCTTTGCTGTTCAACTTGGCGCTGATGAGGTTTTGCCATTTCTACAAAACTACTGAATCGGTTGGTTGAGTGGTATACCACTCAACTTGTGAAATTCCTGACGCAATTTGCAACACACAACTAGAACCGGCCGGCCTGCCTGGCTGACTGGCCTGTGCTTGTGCTTGTGGCTGCCTGCCTGCCTGTACAACAAAGAGTGTGTGCCTAGATCGACCGACCAACCAACCGACAGGCCGGCCAAGCATTGAAATTCATTCGCACCGCAGCACACACACACATGCACCGAACTGAAGAATGAAAGCAGCAGAAAAAAGAAGCCCTCACTCGCCAGCTATAACTGGCATTTGCCAATGCTGATGACGATGAGGATGAGGATGATTGCCATGTCCAGGGTGTGTGCTGTGTGTATGTAGCCGGAATCATTCGGCTCGTCATGTGTGTACTTTCCACACAAGTACATACATATATAAACGTCGGTATATATGTATGGCCCCCATCATCTTCATGTGGGTATATAAAGCTATAACCCCATAGAACAAAGTAACTAAACCATCAAGCCAGCCAGGCAGGCATGATGTCGGTTTGCCAGCCAGCCAGCCAGCAAGCTAGCTAGCACCACTTGCATGGCCACCATTAAATGGTGCCCTGACTGCTGACTGACAAACTCAGTGATGAAGCAGCAATGGCCAAAGACTGCTTCCTCTTTGCCATTAACCATCCCCCCCACCTGTGTGTTCCTTTGACAAACTATTCAGTCATCAGTCTGGCTCATTCATGCAGCAGAGCAATGCTTTCAAAATGTACGCAGCGCCAGCAACAGTCACACATTGTTGTTGTTGCGGATTTTTGTTTCTTTAGTGCTTGGGCCAAAAACGAAACTCCAGTGAGCAATTGTGGACAGTGTTCTAAGGGTATATTTTATGCAGTAGATTTCCATATTCACCATATACTCTCCAGTAGGTGGCAATATGTGGCATCTACTGTGGAGTAGATGTTCATTACAACACCCTAAATGTCCATAGGGATCAAATATTTTGGCGTAGATCTCCATAAGGTACATATACAAGACCATAGATGCATATATGCTTCATCTACTGCACCGTAGATGTTCATAGGAGTTATTCACAATGCCGTAGAAGGTTTTACAAATCTGTAGATGTGAAAAAATTGCCATCTACACTATAGTAAATGAAGTAGAAAATGCGTCTACAATACAGTGGAGTCATGTAGACACCCGTAGACCTTCAGAAGAGTCATTCACAATGCCGTAGAAGCCCACAAGATCCTTTTACAAATCCGTAGATGTGAAAAAATGTTATCTACACCATAGTAGATGTAATAGAAGATACGATGTGAAGTCATCTAGACATCCGTAGATGTGATAAATTCTCCATCTTCTACACCGTAGACCATCAGAAGAACCATCCTCAGGCCAGTAGATGTAAAAATGTTCCATCTTCTACACTCAAGACCTTCAAAAGAATCATCTACAAGCCAGTAGATGTGAAAAAGTGTCATCTACATGATAGTAGATGACCATGGAGTCATCTACACACTCGTACATGTGAAAAATTATCCTTCTTCTACACTGTAGACCATCAGAAGAGCCATCTACAAGCCAGTAGATGTAAAAATGTTCCATCTTCTACACTCAAGACCTTCAAAAGAATCATCTACAAGCCAGTAGATGTGAAAAAGTGTCATCTACACACTCGTAGATGTGAAAATTATCCATCTTCTACACTGTAGATGTTCATAAGAGTCATTCACAATACCGTAGAAGCCCACAAGATCCTTCTACAAATCCGTAGATATGAAAAAATATAATCTACACCATAGTAGATGTAGTAGAAGATAAGTCTACAATACCAAGGAGTCATAGACACACTCGTAGATGTAAAAATTATCCATCTTCTATACTGTAGACCTTCAGAAGAGCCATCTACAGGCCAGTAGATGTGAAAGATATGTTATCTACATCATAATAGATGGCTGTGGATTTATCTACACACCCGTAGATGTGACAATTATCCATCTTCTGCACTGTAGATGTTCATAAGAGTCATTCACAATGCCTTAGAAGCCCAAAGGATCCTTCTACAATGCCTTAGATATGAAAAAATTTCATCTGCGCCATAGTAGATGTAGTAGAAAATACGTCTACAATACCATGGAGTCATGTAGACACCCGTAGATGTAAAAATTATCCATCTTCTACACTCTCTACCTTCGGAAGAGCCATATACAAGCCCGTAGATGTGAAAAAATGTCATCCACATCATAGTAGATGGCCGTGGAGTCATCCACACACTCGTAGATGTTACAATTATCAATCTCCTACACTGTAGATGTTCATAAGAGTCATTCACAATGCCGTAGAAACCGACAAGATCCTTCTACAAATCCGTAGATGTGAAAAAATGTTATCTACACCATAGTAGATGTAGTAGAAATTACGTCTACAATACCGAGGAGTCATAGACTCGCTCGTAGATGTGAAAAATGATCCTTCTTCTTCACTGTAGACCTTCAGAAGAGCAATCTACAAGCCTGTAGATGTGAAAAAATGTCATCCACATCATATTAGATGGCCGTGGAGTCATCTACATACTCGTAGATGTGAAAATGCTCCATCTTCTACACCGTAGATGTTCATAAGAGTCATTCACAATGCCGTAGAAACCCACAAGATCCTTCTGCAAATCCGTAGATGTGAAAAAATGTCATCTACGCCATAGTAGATGTAGTAGAAAATACGTCTACAATACCGTGAAGCCACCTACACACTCGTAGATGTAAAAATTATCCATCTTCTACACTCTAGACCTTCAAAAGAGTCATCTACAAGCCAGTAGATGTGAAAAAATGTCATCTACACCATAATAGATGTAGTAGAAAATACGTCTACAAAACCGAGAAGTCATAGACACACTCGTAGATGTAAACATTATCCATCTTCTACACTGTAGAAGAGCCATCTACAAGCAGTAGATGTGAAAAAATGTCATCTACATTATAGTAGATGGCCGTGGGGTCATCTACACACCCGTAGATGTGGAAAATATTCCATCTTCTACACTATATACCATCAGAAGAGCCATCTATAAGCCCGTAGATGCGAAAAAAGGTAATCTACTATTATTTTTTTTCATCTACAATACCACAGACGTCCAAAAGATACATCTACAATACCACAGATGCCCACAAGAGACATCTACATAATAGTAGATGATGGTGGCGTCATCTACACACCCGTAGATGTAAAAAGAATCCATCTTCTACACTTTAGACCATCATAAGAGCCATCTATAAACAAAAAAGCTAAGCTACTACAAAATAGATGCCCACAAGAGACATCTACAAATCCGTAGATGTACAAAATGTCACCATAGATCTGAAAAAAAACTTCTACTACATAGTAGACGCCAAAAGGTATCAGTTTGTATAGAGTAAATGTTCAAAATAGGCATCTCCAATTTTTGTAGATGTCCAGAAGAATCATCTACTCTACTGTAGATGTTCAGAGAAGCAATCTCTGTTACAGTAGATGCCCATAATGATCATATTCTGTATAGTACATGTCCACAAGAGCTATCTTTGGTACAGTAGCTTGTCAAATCCCATCTACGTCCTCTGAATGACATACAAAACAAGGTGACTCACTGCTAAGCTCTAAAAATTGCGTATGTAGTGGGCGGGGGAACTTGGAGGACAGCAGCAGCAGCAAAATCACCATCTGATCGCTCCCACCAAATGTCCAGGCGATGGGTTTTGTGGTGCCAAAAATGAATTGTCGGGTAAAAACAAAAAAACAAGAACAACTGCCAGAATCTAGGTAGGCAACGATGAGAGACCGATAGACAGACTAACAGTCAGTCATACCGACAATGAATGCAGAATGCTTTGCTTTACCTATTCGCACATTCAGCAAAATTGACAACAACAACATGACTATAGAACGGACACAAACCCACACAGAATGTGGTGAGAGGGGGCTTTTTTGAAACAGCCACAGAGCCAGCCAAACAGCCAGCAGCAGCAGAAAATAAAGCAACAACTGTCACTCACACACTCGTACACACATACATACACACACACATAAATAAGTTCCCTACAGAGTACACATGTACTAAGAGTATTTTATTGGAAAACCACCCAGTCACCGGTGTACCACCCCCCACCACTGGCATCGACAGTATCGGGAAAAGCTAGCGTGTGATGCCTGCTAGCTAGGCTGATGATTGGTTTTTCTTGTGTGTGTGTGTGCGAGTGCGAGCCTCTTGGCTTGGTGTGGGGGTGGTGGTGAGGTAAAGCTTAATGCTTGTTATTTTGCTGCTGCTACTGCCGTTCGTTTCTGGTGGGAGAGCAATGAAGGATCATTAAATGCTACAACAAATGTGGCATTAACAGGGAACAGAGGCGATTCAGATATAAAGGAACGAATGGAAGAGGGGTCGAGCTGGCGGTGGACATTTGGGACAGGCGTCTGGACGGGCAGGCAGGCAGGCAATCAGTAAGCCAGGCCGTTAGGCATAACGAGAAACAAGAAAACTTCATCAACAGAGGGGTGAGAATTGGCCAAAGAAGAACATGGTCAATTGTAGAGAGGGAGTTGTAGAGAGAGAGAGAGAGAGTAAGTAAGAGAGGGTGGGGGGTAGGTGTTGAGTTAAAGCGTATAATAATATATAATCAATAATAAATAAAATAATGACCAAAAAAGCAACAGTAAACATTTTTTATTTGCACCTGAATGGTGTTAATTTGGCCAGAGTACGCCGCAGTGGGTTTCATGCCGAAATATCATGGGCATTGGATTAATTGATAGAGACACTTCGCTTCTCTCAACAACAAAAACCGAGTTTTAATTAAAAGAGAAAAAAACAGAGCATTGGGAAGACCATTTGCTGAATACTCATAAGTAAAGTCAACAATATGTTGCATACTTTTAGGATGAAAAAAAATATCAAAATTCCTTGCATTTAAAAACGAATGAATAAACACAATTAAAAAATATTACCAAATTGTAACGTAAAAAAACCCGATATTAAATAAAAAAAGTATTTTTCAAATTCTTCAGTCACAAATTTTTAAATTCTGGGTCAAATATATAACCTAAAAAATCTACTTCTTGATTAAAATTAAGAAATTATTATTAGTTTTCTTAAAAAAAGTAAAATTCTTATAAAATAAAAATCACATAACAACCATAAATAAAATCAACTGTCTTGTCTACCCAAAAAAAAAAATATAGCTTAAAAATCCTCGGACACAAATAAAAACTAAAAACATATTTTTATAAGTCCGCTGCCATAAATAAAACCTAAAAATATAATTTTAGATCCAGTCCCATCATAAATACGACATTTAAAAAATATATTTAAAAACTCACTGTTATAGGCCTAAAAATTTATTTTATATAGATTTAAGAAACCTACCATAAAAATATCTTTGAAAATGGACGGGTTTTATCTAAACCCCCAAAAATATATTTAAGAAAATGACCATGACCTACTTATTCTCCCACAAAAATAAATAAAAATCAGCGTCGTTGTGCCGCAACAAAAAAAATATAAAGTTTTTAAATGAGGTTTCTGTTCGGCCCATAAATGATCGAAAACTTTCATGAGGATTACAAAGGTCTAAAAAATCCTCCATTCATCTCTGGAGGGTAAAAAGACAGATTTATTTTCCTTGATTTTCTCCAGTTTTTATAAATTTCTTCTTTTACGAATGCTCCCATTTCGCCCTCTCTCTCTCTCTCTTAAAATGCCTTCAGAGACATATTTTTCGGTGTTGCGTGCTCTTCTTTTGTTACCTCCTTTACGTTCCATTGTTTATATGCATTTAAATATCTAAACTTTAAAATATTTTTCAATTTTTATTGGGGAATTTCTGTTGTATCAATTGATATTTTTATTTTTAAAAATTCCCATCCTAGTGAACTGGTTACATATTTTCAAGGATCTTTTCTTAAAAGATATTTTAATCAAACAAATACAATTTTTAAAAATTGTCAAGCCAAGATGTTGAATATTTTTTAAATATTTTGTAATCTATATCGAATTTGAAAATACGTTGTCTACTTTTAGGCTTAAAATTGTACCTAATAATGTTTTTTGTTATGTAAATTTTAAAAAACAATGATACTCTGTCAAACTTTGTGAAAGTAATTTCAAAATGATGTTACATAAATTCGAATATAAAATGTTGGCAATTTTGTAACAATATTTTGAAAAATAAGAGATAAATGATTTAGAGCAAATCATACATTAGACAACGAATCTGTTATGTGACCTAACTTTCGCGAAGATGTGGCATACATCTGATGGTGTATAATTTTAGGAAAAATAAAAAAAATATATAAAAATGATGCCAAACATTTAAAGACAGTCATAAAATTCTACAGGCAAGAATTCCTGCATATTTTTTGAAGGTAAATTTCAAATGAATGTTGCATACTTTTGGGATTTATTTACAAACAAAATATGCTCCACGTTATTAGATGACATTTATAAAAAAAAACCTTTATACCATTAAAAAAATCGAAAAATATTAAAACAAACGGACCTCACGCATACACCACTTCCTTAAAGTATGAGTGATTTCAAGAATTGCATATCACTCATACGCAGAGTTTTAATACAAACGACCGGAGTCTAAGGACATTTTTTATATTTGCCTTACATCTTCCCTTGCATAGTTTTAGGAAAAATTAAAAAAATGAAAAAAATTATGCCAAACATTTAAAGGATATCATGTACGAATGTAGCACATTTTTTGAAAGTATATTTCTTGGGGTATATTTACAAACAACATGTGCTGCACCCTTTTAGATAATTTTAAAACAATATATAATCCAAGAAATCACCCGGGTACCTTTCTGGAAGTATATTTCATTTGAGGTATATTTTAAAAGTTTTTTCCCAATCATTTTCGTATATTAAAGACCAAACTCACACTTTTTTGGAAATAAATTTCAAAAAAAATATTGAATACATTGGGGGGAAGTAATTTTTTTTTTTTTCAACAAAAAACTTGCATACTTTTGGTGGTTTTTTTTTTAAATATTTTCAAAACTCCAGAAATCTCAAAAAATTGACAGCCAAAGATATTGAATATCATCGGTAAGTCTATCGATGAAAGGTACTTCCCTTTGATGACACTGGATTTGAGTCAATTTATTTATTTATTTTTTTTTTTTGTGTGTGTATTTGTATGATAATGCAAATTTGAATGAAAACGAAAAATATCATTCCCAATAGGTTTTTAAATTTTTGAATTATTTAAAAAAAATTGAAAAAATCTTGCATATTTTTGGGGAATTTTTAAAATATTTTCAAACAAAAAAATAAATAAAATGAAGAGTACTCACTCCCCCCCTTTGATGCCACTGTATTCGTGTAGATTTATAATTTTTTTTCATTTTTTTCTTGTATTTATTTGTATGATGATGCAAATTTGAATGCAAACGAAATATATCATTCCAAATGTTTTTAAATTTTTTAATTATTGAAAAAAATTAAAAAAAACTTGCATACTTTTGGGGGCTTTTTTTTTAAAGATTTTCAAAAAATAAATAAAGCACTCAGAAATTTCAAATATGTTGCATATCATCGGTGAGTATATCGATGAAAGGTACTTCCCTTTGATGCCACTGCGTTTGAGCCAATTTATGAGATTTTCATTTTTTTTTTGTATTTATTTGAATGCGGACGAAAAATAAATTTCTCCAAATGTTTTCAAATTTTTGAATTATTAAAAAAAAAATTGAAAAAATCTTGCATACTTTTAGAGGCTTTTTAAATTATTATCAAAAAATTGAAATACCCAGATATTTTTAAAAATTTACAGCGAATATCATCGGTAATCTTATCGATGAAAGGTACCCCCTTTGATGCCACTGTATTTGAGTCGATTTATAGTTTTTTAATTTTTTTTATTTGAATGTGGACGAAAAATATCTTCCTCCAGATGTTCTTACATTTTTGAATTATTGAAAAAAAAAATTGAAAAACTCTTGCATACTTTAGGGGCTTTTAAATTATTTTCAAAAAATTGAAATACTCCAGAAATTCTCAAAAAATTTACAGCGAATATCATCGGTAAGCCTATCGATGAAGGTAACCTCTTTGATGCCACAGTATTTTAGTCATTTTTTGTCATTGCTCGAAAAACCTAATTCCACATAAGTATTTGAATGCGGACGCAAAATATCTTCCTCCGAATGTTTTTAAATTTTGAATTATTAAAAAAATTGAGAAAGACTCATTTGAAGTTTTTTCTCAATCATTTTCGTATCGTTATAGAAAAACATTTTAATTTAAATTCTCCCTTTTTTGTCGTTTTGGCCGAGGCGTTGCAGCGCTGAGCGGTAACTTTGGTTCTACTGGATTCATAAATGATTTGAAGACATTATATTTTTTATTCAAAAATTTGTCTATTCATATTACCTGGTATTTAGATTTTGTTACTCTTTATTTATCAATTTTTTTAGGGGTTTCGGCTGCCACAATGAGGATCTGTGTGGTAACTTGGTGGCTCTGTGAAATTTGCAAATATTTTGAATTTCTGTTTTTTACTCAATAATTTTCTAGCCAATATTTGGGTATAATTTCTGTAGTTACTCCTTCTTCTGACTCAATACCCAGCTGAGTAATAGCTTCGGGTTCTATTCGTCTTGTAACTGTTTTGAAAATTGATTCATAAACTTGGTTTTCAAAATTCAAATTATGTATTTTCTTTTAGATTTTATTCTTGTTTTTAAACGGCTTTTTGTTTGCAGTAATGCAGGACTGAGTAGTAACTTCGTTCTCGATTTGTAAATGTTTTGAACATTTATGCATCGTTTTCATTCATTATTTTTGAAAATTCAAATCGCCCGGTATTGAGGTTTTGTTTCTGTTTATCTTTACGCCTTTCTGGTTGCGGATTCAATTAAGAATTCGAACTTGGACAGTAATTGTTTTGTAAATTTTTTGATATTCGGACAATTTTTTCAAGCTCAATTTTTAACCGGTATTTCCGTTTTTTCGTCTTTTTCACAATTTTTTTTTTTAAATTTCCACTACAATTTTTTTTTAAAAAAATATTTTTGAAAACTCTTCTTTGTACGGCTTTTTTGCCAAAGAAACAAAAAATGTCGTTGTTATTGTTATTTTTTTCTTATTGTTAATCAGATTTTTAGTCTAATCACACACGTGTTTTTTTTATTGCAAAACACCGAAGAGTGTTGAGGGGGAGGGTGGTACGGAAGGGGACCACACCGATCTTCACCCCTTTGTCACCACTGGAATCCGCTAAAAGGCGCTAAAAACCCGAACACACACACACAAACGTCACCAGCTGATTATGATTATGAGGTGGTGTCAATGATGACACTGTGACAGACAAGACGACAACGATGACGACGAGCACAAAATTCAAGAATTATTTCACTTCCAACGCTGATTGCAGTCAGCTTACAACTGAACTGAACTGAAATTGAAAATTCAGCAAAGCATTGCGAAGCGCATAGCACAACGCCACAACGGCAACGACACAGGAGGAAAAAGCCCCCCAAACAACACCAACTAACCAGAGCCAACCAGCCAGCCAACAGCAACAACAAATCCAAAGGCAGGCAAGAGCAACACAGAAGCCAGCCGCAGCAGCAATACACAAAAATATAACAACAAAACCAACAACGAAAAAACGCCAGCCGTATAAAACGCTTTTTACGTTTCTCATTTGGTTGTTGTTCTGGCTGGCATGCCAGGCCAGGCTATGCGAGCATTTTCTGTATGAATGCCAGCCAACCAGCCACTGCCATCCATGGGAGAGCTCAGAGATGATGGTGACGACTACAACGTTGATGATGATGATGGCTGGCTGGCTGGCTGGTTGGCTATGACGATGAAGTGCTTGCCTGCTTGGTGGTGGGCATGGATGGGCCCCAGCCAGCAAGCCAGCCAGCCAGGATGGTTGTTGCTTGAATGGATGGATGAATTGCTGCTACATCGATGGATGTGTGAATGTTTGTAAGTGTGTGTGCCTGGTCTGTCATTTGGTTCTTTCTGCAGCAATGTGTGTAGAATTTTTACTGCCACAGAGCGTTTTGTGGTGCCATGGCCGCCTGTGTGATGTGCTGTGCTCTGCAGCCTGGCCAGGCCAGGCTGGCTATAATAACAGCAGCAGCAGCCAGCAACAGCCCAAAAACGAATTCAAAAGCCATAGCCAGCCAGCCAGCCAGCCCAGCCAGTCATCAGAGTGAGGATTGTCATTGTTGTTGTTCTTGCTTTTGTGCCTTGCCGGTGTGTGTCGGGTTCGTTCTTCTATTCTTTATGGCAAAATCAAACCAGCAGAGTCCAAATGCGAAAATATTTCACCATGTGTGTGTGTGTGTATGGGTTTGTGCGTGTGTATGTATGTCTGTCGGTTTGTATATTTTGTTCCCAACCATTCACATTTTATTTCGTTCAAGCGTTTGGCTCGTATATTCCAACTCATACACATCCATACATACATACGTCAGTATGTCTAAATGTTGTTATTGCCAGCCAGCCAGCCAGCCAGCCAGGCTGATTGCCTACTGCCTGTCAATGTGATTGCTACTGCTGTTATTTTTGTTGTTGTTGTTGAATCTCCTGGCTGGCTGACTGGCTGGCTTTTTGCTTAATACAGGCCTGCCTGCCTGCCTGCCTGTGCTTGTTTGTCGTTGCCTTAGCCTGCCATTGCTGCTGCTGCTGGTGACTGTTGGTTTGAATGATTGTCGTCGAGTTTGCCTGGCTGCCCAGCTACCATCAGTGTTCCGGTGCCTAAATTATTGTTGTTTCGTGGTAGTATGTGTGTGCGTGTGTGTGTGTATGAATGTATTTCTATCATTACAGCTTGTTGGCAGGCGAGCAGACAGACAGACAGTTAGAATCACACACATGTTAACAGTGAAAGGTGAAAAGTATAAGAAAACAGAACGCCTAAAAGTAGGCAGCATTTTTTGAAAATTCAAGTAACATGTATCTACATTATCTAACAGAAGTAGAACGTAATTAAGATGACGTGGATAATGTATCTATGTTCTTCCAATGACATATGGAATGTATCTACGTGATCTAAAGGACATGGAATATGTATATACAATATCTAGATGACAAAAGCAATGTATCTAGGTTATGTCAATGGCTTAAAATATGTATCTACATTCTCCAGATGATGTTAGAAACGTATCTAGATTAATGAGATTGCGTGGAAAAAGTATCTACGTTCTCAAGATATCGAGGGAAATGTATCTACGTATTTTGATTGGTTTGAAAAGTGTATCTACGTCATTTCATTGGTTTGGAAAATGTATCTACGTTATTCAGATGGCGTGAATAATGTATCTACGCTCTCCAGATAACATGGAGAATGTATCTACGTTCCCCAGATACAATTAAAAATGTATCTACGCAATCCAGATACCATGGAAAATGTATCTACGCAATCCAGTTACCATGGAAAATGTATCTACGCAATGCAGATACTATAGAAAATGTATCTACGCAATCCAGATACTATGGAAAATGTATCTACGCAATCCAAATACCATGGAAAATGTATCTAAGCAATCCAGATACCATTAAAAATGTATCTACGCAATCCAGATACTATGATGCAGATGCAATGGAAAATGTATCTACGCAATCCAGATACCATGGAAAATTGACCTACGTAATCCAGATACCATGGAAAATGTATCTACGCAATGCAGATACTATAGAAAATGTATCTACGCAATCCAGATACCATGGAAAATGTATCTACGCATTCCAGATACCAAGAAAAATGTATCTACGCAATCCAGATACCAAGAAAAATGTATCTACGCAATCCAGATACCATGGAAAATGTATCTACGCAATCCAGATACTATGGAAAATGTATCTACGCAATCCAGTTACCATGGAAAATGTATCTACGCAATCCAGATACCAAGAAAAATGTATCTACGCAATCCAGATACCATGGAAAAGGCATCTACGCAATCCAGATACCAAGAAAAATGTATCTACGCAATCCAGATACTATGGAAAATGTATCTACGCAATCCAGATACTATGGAAAATGTATCTACGCAATCCAGATACCATGGAAAATGTATCTACGCAATCCAGATACTATGGAAAATGTATCTACGCAATCCAGATACCATTAAAAATGTATCTACGCAATCCAGATACCAAGAAAAATGTATCTACGCAATCCAGATACTATGGAAAATGTATCTAGGCAATCCAGATACAATGAAAATTGATCTACACAATCCAGATACAATGGAAAATGCATCTACGCAATCCACATACCATGGAAAATGTATCTACGCAATCCAGATACCAAGAAAAATGTATCTACATAATCCAGATACCAAGAAAAATATATCTACGCAATCCAGATACCATGGGAAATGTATCTACGCAATCCAGATACTATGGAAAATGTATCTACGCAATCCAGATACCATGGAAAATTGATCTACGTAATCCAGATACCATGAAAAATGTATTCACGCAATCCAGGTACTATGGAAAATGTATCTTCGCAATCCAGATGCCATGGAAAATGTATCTACACAATCCAGATACCATGGAAAATGTATCTACGCAATCCAGATTACATTGAAAATGTATTACCTTTATGTGGGCATTTTGGATAATGTATATACAATCCTCAGATAATGTGAAAAACGTATCTATGTAAACAACATTACGTGGAAAATGTATTCACATTCTCAATATACCGAGGATATGTATCTACGTTATGTCAGCAGCTGGGAAAATGTATCTACGTTGTTCAGATGGTATTGAGAATGTATTTATCTTCTCCAGATAACGTGGAAAATGTATCAATGCTATGTAGATTGCGTAGAGAATGTATCTATATGCTCTAAATGACATGGAATATGTATGTATATGAAGTTACAAGCGTATCTACGTTAATCAGATTGCGTGGAAAATGTATCTACGTTCTCAAGATATCAAAAGAAATGTATCTACGTCATTTTTTTGGTTTGAAAAATGTATCTATGTTATTAAGTTGGCGTGAATAATGTATCTACGTTCTTCAAATGAAGTGTTGCATATATCTATGTTCTCAAGATGAAGTGGGAAATGTATCTATGCTCACCAAATGACATGGAAAACGAATCTATGTTAAGCAGATGACATGGACATAGTATCTACATTATCTTAGATATTGAATCTACATTCTGTAGATGACGAGTAGAACGTATTCACATTAACCAGAATGCGTGGAAATTGTATCTATGCTATTTCAACGGCTTGAAAAATGTATCTACATTTTTCAGATAACGTGGGAAAAACATTCACCTCATTCAAATGCCATGGATAATGTATCTACGTATCAAATTGATTTTGATAATGTATCTATGTTCTTCAGATGAAGTGAAAAAGGTACCTACGTTAACAAGATGACGTGATAATGCATCAACGTTATCTAAATGAAGTATAAAACGTATCTACATTCTTCAAATGACGTGGAAAATGTATCTACGCTATCCAGATTGGTTGGATAATGTATCTACGTTCTCTAGATTACTTGGATATTATATCTACGTTCTCCAGATGACGAGTATAACGTATACACATTAACTAGAACGCGTGGAAAATGTATCTAAGTTTTGTCAACGGCGTGAAAATGTATCTAGGTTGTCTAAATGTGGTCGAAAATGCATCTACATCATCCAAATGGTACCAAAAATGTGTCAAAGATCACCAAATGTCGTGGATAATGTATCAAAGTTCTTTAAAGGACTTCAAGGATGTTTCTACGTTGTCTGAATGTGATCGATAATGTATCAACATTATCCAACTGATATGATACATGTATCTTAGATCCCATTAAGTCGTGGATAATGTATCTACGTTCCTCAGGTGACATGTATAATGTATCTAGGTTCCGTAAATGACGAGGATAATGTATCTACCTTATCCAAATGATATGAAAAATGTATTTTAGATCCCCAAATATAAGGGATAATGTTTCTACGTTCTTCAAATGAAATCGAGAATGTATCTACGTTGTCAGAATGTCGTCGATAGTATATCTACATTATCCAAATGATATGAAATATGTATCTAAGATCTACGTTATTTAAATAATGTCGAGAATGTATCTAGGTTATTTTAATGAAGAAGGTAATGTATCTACATTATCCAAATTAAATAAAAAATGTATCTACATTATCCAAATGTATTTTAGATCCTCAAATATAGTGGATAATGCATCTACTTTATTTAAATGAAGTCGAGATTGTATCTACGTTGTCTGAATGTCGTCGATAGTGTATCTGCATTATCCAAATAATATGAAAAATGTATCTAAGATCCTTAAATGTCGTGGATAATGTATCTACGTTCTTCAAATGACGTCGAGAATGTATCTAGGTTATCTAAAAACGTCGAGAATGCATCTTCATTATCCAAATTAAGATGAAGACCCATTTACGTCCCACTGATGTTATCTATGTTTTCCAAATAAAGTGGCATATGCATCTTCGTTCTTCTGATGGCGTATCTACGCCCTTCATATTGTGTGTCTATGTTACCCAGTATGCGGGTTAATGTATTTGCACCCCCTTAAAGCCTTGAATAATGTATCTACGTTATCTAGAGGATGTGGATAATGTATCTCCCTTATCCAGTTGACATGTATCTACGATTATAAGTCGGGCATAATTTATCTTCGTCATTCCTATGATGTATCTACGTTATCTAAATGAAATAGATAATGTATCTAAATTATCCACATCACATGGATAAAGTATCTATGTTATCCACATAACATCCAAACTCAATTGCCCGGCAGGATACTGTAAAAAGCCCTCATGCTCCACAATATTTCGTTTGGAGTTTTAACACGCGCCGCCACATGGCCTTTTTGTGTGAGTGAGTGAGTGTGTGTGTGTATGTATGCGTGTTAACGAATGAACGTACAAACGAGCAAAATGCTTTTTCGAAACATCCCAAAACCTTAGCCGGTCTCCCCACCATATAGACTGGTGAAACCACAGAAACACTCGCACACACCGATACACACTTGTAAGTTTGTGTGTGTGTGTGTGTGTGCAGACCGAGTGTTCTGACTGACATGAACACGATGTCGACAAAGCGACACACAAATCGAGCAATAGAGTTCGCACAAAATGACACCACACACAAAACGTTCTCCATTCTTTGGATAAACGAACAGACAGACCGCCAAGAGTCCGACAGAGAGGCGGGCAAGCAAACATTCACGTGTGTGACTGACGACGAGTCAGCTTGTATAGGTTTTGGATGGTTGCTTGGTTGGTTGGCAGGCCGGCAAGCAGACAGGCTCGTTGCCTGGCCTAGCTGCTGTGCTGCTTTGGTTTGGTTAGAGGGAATAGTAGCTGGACTGAATGGATGGATGGATGACTGCCTTTTGGTATGAATTGAATGTACGTGTGCGGCTCTAATAGTCAACTAACGTCCTCTTTGGTGTCCTCATGGAAACAAAGGTGGGCTGACTGACTGAATGGCTGATTGCTTGCCTAGCAATATATCTGTGTGCCATCCATCTACCTTAGAGGATAGAAGAGAAGAGGCGGCATGGATAAACAACACGCTCATGGCCAGTGATTTCCATTATGAATGGATCAAAGTAGATGACTGTAGTGAGGTTGTGGGGAAAGCGAGGGTACAGAGAACTTACATTTTGCCAATGTCCCGGTGACGAGCAAGCCTTATTCGACAGCTCCATGGCCTGGCAAATGAACAGCAGAGAACCTGGGAGTGGTTGGAGCTTGTAGAACCCCAATCAGGCGAAAAGTTGGGTGTCTTTGTGCCCAAAGAAGCTCCAGGACGACTATGGGCAATCACTTGGAAAATCTTCCAAGTACTTGACAATGCGGCACAAATACTGAAAACTGAATTTCAATACAGAAATTGTAAATGACAGCAAGCAACTGAAACAAAAACAAAAGCAACAACAACAACAACAACAATGTGAAAATTAACACCACCAGTTGCAACAACAGTAACAACAACACCAAGAACACCACATGTGCCATTAACTACAACACAATATCTTCATTATCATCAACCTCCTTCTTCTACTCCTCCTCCTCCTCCCATTTCCCGTTTTCTTCGTTTTTCGTATCTCAAAAACAAAAATCGTTTTCCGACAACAACAACAACAGCAGCAACAAAGTAGTGGCATCGAGTCAGCCAGTCATTCAGCCAGCCAGCCATCCAGCAGAAATTATCAACAATGGAACTGATGATGTTGCTGATACTGATGCCGAGGATGATGGACGCCGTACAACAACCATAACCATGGAAGGTAATGACGGCAATGATGAAGTTGTTGTTGCAGCAGATGCTGGCGACAACGATGGCTGGCTGGATGGATGCCTGGATAGATGGATGGATGGAAATAAAAACTGACGGAGAGAATGACTGGCTGACTGACGGACTGACTTGGTAAAATGAATGAATGTCTCAACTAGCACACACACACACTCAGATCTTAAGAGAAACGTTTATAGCCTAGCCACGTTTAACAAAGATGGCTAGGTAGCTGAAGTCCTGATCTAGGGTGCGGGAGGTGGTAAGGATAATGAAAGTGTAACAATCATTGCCGCCAACATTTGAGTGGAGCAGTTAAGCAGCAGTGGGAAAAAAGCCCTCCATATACACATATCTCACCAGGAGACAGGACACACACACAGGCAAGAATAGTGGAAGGACTTGTATGGCATAAGCCATACACAAACAGAAATACACACACTCGCTTCGGGGGGTTGTCAGAGAAGCTTTGGATTTATATTGTGGAGAGGGTCGGATAAGACTGAAGGGGAGGAAATTATCTCAACACAATAATTGGATAATGTATCTACAATATCCAAATGACATATCTACATTATACAGATTACGAGGATGATGTATCTACGCTTTTTAGATGACGTCGATATTGTATCCAGATGGCATGGATAATGTATCTACGCTTTCTAGATGATGTGGATAAGGTATCTTGGTTATATAGATGACGTGGATAACGTATTTACACTATCCAGATGACGAGGATAATGTATCTACATTATCCAGATGTCATGGATAATGTTCTACGCTTTCTAGATGACGAGGATAATGTATCTAAATTATCCAGATGACGAGGGTAATGCATCTACATTATCTAGATGACGAGGATAATGTATCTACGTTATATAGATGACGTGGATAATGTATCTACGTTATCGAGATGACGAGGATAATATATCTGCATTATCCAAATAAAGGGGAAAATGTATCTACGTTATCCAGATGGTATGGATAATGTATCTACGTTTTCTAGATGACGTGGATAATGTATCTTTGTTATATATGTGACGTGGATAACGTATATACCCTATTCAGATGACGAGGATAATGTATCTACATTATCTAAATGAAGGGGATAGCGTATCTAGGTTATTCAGATGAGAGGATAATGTATCTACGTTATCCAGATGACGAGGATAATGAATCTACATTATCCAGATGACGAGGATAATGTATCTACGTTATATAGATGACGTGGATAATGTATCTACATTATCCAAATGAAGAGGATAATGTATCTGTATAATGTTATCCAGATGGCATGGATAATGTATCTACATTATCCAGATGGCATGGATAATGTATCTACATTATTAAGATGATGAGGAGAATGTATCTACATTATCTAAATGAAGGGAATAATATATCTACATTATCTAAATGAAGGGAATAATGTATCTACGTTATCCAGATGGCATGGATAATGTATCTACGTTATCCAGATGGCATGAATAATGTATCTACGCTTTCTAGACGATGTGGATAATGTATCTACGTTATCCAAATGAAGGGGAAAATGTATCTACCTCATGCAGATGGAATGGATAATGTATCTACATTATCCAGATGGCGAGGATAATATATCTACATTATCCAAATGAAGGGGAAAATGTATCTACGTTATCCAGATGGCATGGATAATGTATCTACGCTTTGAGGATGACGTGGATAATGTATCTAAATTATCCAGATGACGAGAATAATGTATCTACATTATCCAAATAAGGGGATAATGTATCTACATTATCCAGATGGTATGGATAATGTATCTACGCTTTGAGGATGACGTGGATAATGTATCTACGTTATCTAGATGACGTGAATAACTTCAATACAAATAATAAATAGCGAAGATAATGTATCTACATTATCCAGATGACGAGGATAATGTATCTACGTTATCCAGATGGCATGTATAATGTATCTACACTTTCTAGATGACGTGGATAATGTATCTACGTTATCTAGATGATGTGGATAACTTAATTACAGTTATTAGATGACGTGGATAACGAATCGACATTATCCAGAAGTCTAGGATACAATGTATCTACATTATCCAAATAAGGGGGATAATGTATCTACGTTATCCAGATGGTATGGATAATGTATCTACGCTTTGAGGATGACGTGTATAAAGTATCTACGTTATCTAGATGACGTGAATAACTTCATTACATTTTTTAAATGGCGAGGATAATGTATCTACGTTATCCAGATGGCATGTATAATGTGTCTACACTTTCTAGATGACGTGGATAATGTATCTACGTTATCTAGATGATGTGGATAACTTATTTACAGTTATTAAATGACGTGGATAACGTATCGACATTATCCAGAAGTCGAGGATAATATATCTACCTTATCCAAATGAAGGGGATAATGTATCTACGTCATCCAGATGACATGGATAATGTATCTACGCTTTCTAGATGACGAGGATAATTTATCTACCTTATCCAAATGAAGAGGATAACGCATCTACGTTATCCAAATTACATGGATAATGTATTTACGCTTTTTAGATGACGTGGATAATGTATCTACGTTATCTAGATGAAGTGGATAATACACCAACGCTATCCAGATGACGTGAGTAGTGTATTTACATAATACGAAAGACATGGGTAATGTATCTACCTCATTTACATGACGAGAATAATGTATCTAAGTTATCCACGTGGCATGGATAATGAATCTTCCTTATTTAGATGACGTGGATAATGTATCTGCGTTATCCACGTTGCCTTGATAATGTATCTACGTTATCCAAATGACGTGGGTAATGTTTTTACGTTATCCTGATGTGGATAATGCATCTACATAAGACACGGATAGTTTATCTACGTTATCCATATAACGTAGATAATATTTCTTCGTTATCCATATGAAGTGGGTAGTATTTCTAGGATATGTAGATGTTGTGTATTATATTATAAGCTATCCCAAGACGTAGATAATCTATCTATGCTATGCAGAAGACGTGTCATCCAGATGATAAATTGTTCATAATTCAGCTAAGAACAAGATATATGATCTAAGGAACTTGGATAATGATCATTCATCTTATCTACGTGCAAAATGTTCACTTGTTTTTCACTTCATCTTTCCTTATCACCCTCGTCTTTATGCCCATAGCATTAGCATTTGGCGTTTTCAGTTTCTCAAGAGTGCTCAAATACTCTCGACAGGAAATGCTTTGCACAAAAAAAGTAAAAGCCAGTTGATGGTATTGAAATATTCGTTTTTTTTTTTTTGCTGCAAAAAGGCAGACCGATGTCTACAGTTATATTGTCGTCATATAGACGACGCGGCAAGCAGGCACATGCACACCCAGACAACGACACACATATCCACCAAGGAGTAGAAGAACACCATTTAACAGCAGACGATGACTGAACGAACGACCGAACGAATGAACAAGCGAATATGCCAACAACAATAATAATAACATTCATCAGCAACAGCTCATACAAAGCCCAAAAAGAATCGAGTATTCACAACTAGCTAATGACTCTCGAAAGGGGAGCAAAGTTTGCATGGCAAACGTACGAAGCAAGCAGAGTCAGCATATTTATCGGCCAAGCGAAAGATGTGGAGGAGGAGGAGGAGGGGCAGCAGCAGAAAGAAGGTATGGAACCATCAAAAACAGCAACCATAACAAACTAACGTCATAGTCATCATCATCGTCGTTGTCGTTGAACCACATAGTCAGCCAGCCAGCCAACGCATTGGCATCGGCATTATCATCCTCGTCGGTGGCAGCAAAACTCCAACCATTGTGCCAACACAAGTTAAGCTATCATCAGGGGAGCCAAGCAACAACAACAAAAGCCAGCAATTGCTGTCGTCAGGCATAGAGGCAACGCAAAAGCCAGCCAGCCATCCACCAGGCAGCAAATGGCCAGACTTGCAAGCGAGCGAGCGAGTCATGACAAAGTCCAGGGTGGTATTTAAAAGCCTAAATTGTCCAGGCAGGCAGCAGGCAGCCAGGCTGAGTGGAAGCGTGGTACATGTTTGTATCCAACAAATATACACACGAGATTCATTAAGTCGTACATAGAATGGCATATACTGTTCGGTTGGCATGGCATAAGAGCCACTGCAGCCGAAACGAAAAACGAACCATACATCCACGTAAACATACACACACACACACATACCGATATTTTTCAAAGCAATCAACGATACCAACGAAGTCCATACAACAATTGATGGTGACGATGATGATGAAGATGAAGGGTCTAGGAAAGAGTGGCCAGATTGATGGGAAACATATATCTCGATGTGGGTATCTACAACACTTCGGACATGTAATCTATAGGATACTTCCAATTGAGGATGGGGATAATGTATCTACGCTATTTAGAGGAAGTGGATACTATATCTACATTATCGAGATGACGAGGATAATATGTCTACATTATCCAGATGACGAGGATAGTGTATCTACAATGAAGGGGATAATGTATCTACTTTATCTAGATGGCATGGATAATGTATCTACATTATCCAAATGAAGGGGATAATGCATCTACATTATCCAAATGAAAGGGATAATGTATCTACGTTATCCAGATGACATGGATAATGTATCTACACATTCTAGATGACGAGGATAATTTATCTACATTATCCAAATGAAGAGGATAACGCATCTACGTTATCCAAATTGCATGGATAATGTATCTACGTTATCTAGATGACGTGGAAAATGTATCTACATTATCGAGATGACGAGGATAATATATCTACATTATCCAAATGACGAGGATAATGTATCTACAATGAAGGGCTTAGAGGGCATATTCCGATGGCTTAGATGATGTATCTACGTCAGTTAGAATGTGTAGATAATGTATCTACGTCAGTTAGAATATGTAGATAATGTATCCACGTCATCTATGATATGTAGATAATGTATCTACGTTATAAGAAGAATACAAATAATGTATCTAAGATATGCGATACATTACCAGCGGGCTTTGGTAATGTATCTAAGTTATCTAGAATGTATCTACGTACTATAGACAATGTAAATAATGTATCTAATATATCTAGAAGACTTGGAAATGTATCTACGGAATCTAGAATGTATGAGCGTTATCTAGAACACACAGAAAATGTATCTACGTTATCTAGAATGCATGTACCTTATCTAGAATATGCAGAAAATGTATCTACGTACTATTGACAATGCAAAAAATGTATCTAAAATATTTCTAGAAGACCTGGATAAGGTATCTGCGTTATCTAAAATGTATTACAATATTATCTAGAATATACATTAAATGTATCTACGCAATGCAAATAATGTATCTAATATATCTAGAAGGCGTGGATAATGTATCTACGTCATCTATAATGTATCTACGTTATCTAGAATGTATGAAAATTATCTAGAATATGCAGAAAATGTATCTACGTACTATAGATAATGCAAATTATGTATCTAATGTATCTAGAAGACGTGGATAATGTATCTACGTTATCTAGAATGTATCTACGTTATCTAGAATGTATGAACATCATCTTGAATATGCAGAAACTGTATCTACGTACTAAATACAAAGCAAATAATGTATCGAATATATCTAGAAGACCTGGATAATGTATCTATGTTATCTAGAATGCATTTACATTATCTGGAATGTGCAGAAAAATTATCTACGTACTATAGACATTGCAAATAATGTATCTCATATATCTAGAAGACATGGATAACGTCTCTACGTTATCTAGAATGTGTGAAAATTATCTAGAATATGCAGAAAATGTATCTACGTACTATAGACAATGTAAATAATGTATCTAATATATCAAGAAGACATGGAAAATGTATCTACGTTATTTACAATGTACGAACGTTATCTAGAATATGCAGAAAATGTATCTACGTACTATAGACAATGAAAATAATGTATCTACGTTATCTAGAATGTATCTACGTTATCTAAAAAATGTATCTACGTACTATAAACAATGCAGATAATGTATCTAATATATCTAGAAGGCCTGGATAATGTATCTACGTTATCTAGAATGTATCTACGTTATCTAGAATGTGCAGAAAATTTATCTACGTAACATAGACATTGCAAATAATGTATCTCATACATCTAAAAGACCCGGACAATGTATCTATATTATCTAGAATGCATTTACGTTATCTAGAATGTGCAGAAAATGTATCTACGTTCTATAGACAATGAAAATAATGTATTTACGTTATCTAGAATGTATGAACGTTATCTAGAATACACAGAAAATGTATCTACGTACCGTATACAATGAAAATAATGTATCTAATATTTTTGGAAGACCTAGATAATGTATCTACCTTATCTAGAATGTGTGTACGTTATCTAGAATATGCATAAAATGTATCAACGTACTATATACAATGCAAAAAAAATTATCTTATACATCTAGAAGACCTGGATAATGTATCTATGTTATCTAGAATGTACGAACGTTATCTAGAAAATGTATCTACGCACTATAGACAATGCAAATAATGTATCTTAATTATCTGCTAGACCTGGATAAGGTTTCTACGTTATCCTAGGGACGTGCATAATGTATCAACGTTATCCTATGAACGTGGAAAATTGTTCTACATTATCTAGAATATGTAGATAATGTAACTACATTATATAGAGAACGCAAATAAGTTTTTTTCTGAAAGACGTGGATAATATATCTAAGTCTCCACAGACTTCTAACACATATTGAATATCACCTACGGCCATCTACTGACAGAGTAGTAGCTGGCCATAGGATCCATCAACTATAGATCAGCATTCGCATACAATCTGGCAATTATCTCTTGGCAGCATGACAGCTGTAGCATCATTGACAATCACTCTTTCCTGCGGATGGCATGGAAATTCATCCAAAATAAGTGAGTCAGTCTGATAGACAGACAAATAGTCGGTTAGTAAGAAAGCCAAACAGCAGTCATTTGAATCATGCGTTCGAACGAACAGCAACGCACATTACCACATACATGAGTTATATACAATCACACCTATGTACAAGTAGTCGGAGTACACCACGCTCCATGGTATATCTCCTCCTCCTGCTCCTCTGGGTCTGGAGAAGAAGGCAAATTAATGCCTCCATTTTTTGCACACAAACCATAAAAACCAAATAGTTTAGAAGCAATTTTATGTCAATAAGCATGAATTGGAGAAGCTAACGAAAAACGACCACAACAACGAAGGAAAGCAGCAACAGTCCTGGGGACACACAACCACACACACATACATGTCAGCTAGAAAATATGGAACAAGCAGATTGCTCGTTTTGCCAGAAAATCGTTGCGATGTTGGGCCAGAACTGACAGTCATTTGGATTGATGACAAAAGACAGACCATCAGACAGACACCCAGATAGACATTCATTCAAAAGCAAAAGCATTGGCGAATAAGAGAGTCACCAGAGCTGTTGTTGAATGGAAGGCAATGGAAAAATAACATAAAAAGACAACAGCACGCAATGAACGGTATATACGAGGCAGGATTGTAAAGTTTTTACTATCCGAATGGGAGAAGATTTTGTGGAAAGACATTTGGAAATTGGGAGTCCTTCCCCCATACAGAAATTATGATGCCAATATGGCAACAGCTCACGATGGATGATAAACATAAATTTATGTCGCAATAGCTGCCATACCAAGCTGAAATAAAAGACGAAGAAACAAACTGAAATCCTGAAAAATCCGTGGCATATAAAAACTGAAAGAGAAGAAGGTGCAAAAAGGCGCAGGAAATCTGTCTAGATGGCTGGCTGGCTGGCAGTCAGAATGTTAAGACATACCAGCAAGCAACAAATACCGAATGAATGGCTGTGGCAGCTTGGAGAGACATGCAGACGAACGGAAATGCCAGAAACGCAGACTGAAATCCATTTTTGAAATCAAGAATATGGTGGAATGAACACCACCATGCTCTCTCTTCACCTCTTGGTGGACCTCATGCTTGCCTTTGGTGTGCATCGTAATTGTAGGCCAGGCATCATGACAAGCTTGGAGGTTGCTCGTTGTAAAATTTCAACAGAAATTATACACGTACAACAGCAGCAAATCCAGCCGACAGCAAGCAATTCAGTCAGCCAACAGCTACATAGCGAGTCAGCCAGAAATTGCCCAAAAACATAGCACACAAAATATGGCGAGCAAAAGTTGTTTGTGTATCAAGCAGAACGTTTCATGACTCTTCAATCCAAAAGAACCGATAATAAAGCTAAATGGCAAAATGGAGAGGGGCATTGAGAGGGGATAAGTTGAATTAAATATTTACGGTTTTATTGTTAGCAAAAAAAGCTCCGCCAATGATAACGAAGTATCTAAACAGAAATTATGATGATAATTATCATCATCAGCTATTAGCCAAAAACTTTGGAGATTACCCATCCCGCCGGAACACGCTAACAAACGGAAAGTAAATTGAATTCATGGCAAGATTCTTCGTGTGGTTGCTTGGCAGGCATTAGACAGCCAGCCTTAGGTATTTAGGTGTTGGCCATCCAGGATTTTTTTATATTCGTTTGTTAATTGGATTCAAGAATACTGGGCCAATATCCTTTGTGGACCGTGGAAAATAAAAAAGCAATAATCAAACAATCGGAACTGAATAAACAAAGAATGTTCCATGGTGCGTTCCAATCGAAACTAAATTAACAAAGAATGCTCCTTGCCGGCTTTCATACGCTGGTGGACCCATGCAGCATGCCGTATTTCTACTGTACAGTAAATAATCCTTGTGGTCACCTACGGTGCGGTCATCTACTGTGCAGTAGACGATATTTATGGCAGTAGCGGTAGACTGCCCATGTGGTTATCCACTGAATATTAGACGGCCTAAAGTACTGTACATAGTTCTGCCGCCTGAGGCACAGTATTTGTTCTCTATGATCATCTGCGGTGCAGTAGTTGGATTCTGTTGGCCCCTGTGATCAACGATTTTACAGTATAAGGCAGGTACAGTACACCTTCCCTTTGGTCATATACTTTGCGGAAAATGACCCCTGTGGCCCTCTACTGTACAGTATCATCGTTCTCTATTGCGCAGTAAAAGTTATCCGTAGAATAAATGGGACCTATAATAATCTATCTATGATAATCAGTAGGGTATATGGCATCTGTGATGACCCACTTCTAGCCAGATAAGGCTAGATGCAATCTACTGTTCATCCCGTAAACATAAATCAAACCATTGAGTTTTTCTTCCTTCACTTCCCCATTTTTCTATTTCTCTAAAAATCAATCCATCACCCGAATCCACTGAGCACTCGATCGGAAAGGAAAAAAAAGTAAAAAAGCACGTAAGTTGGCCGGCCGAACTTTTAATACCCTCCACCATTTGGAAGGAACTTGTAAAATTTCAACAAATTCCGAAAAATACCGTTTATATGATGACCTCTATTTATGGGGGGGCTATAGGAAGACATGGACCTGCATTAGTAATTTTTTGTCATAGGCTGTAGTACCCATTGAGATCTTCGAATACGAAATTTGAAACAATTCCGGCTAGTAAAGTCGCTAAAATCATCAAAATATTGAATAAACGGAGGTACAGTTATACGGGGGCTGTACGAAGACGTGAACATGCTTAGGACATTTTTAGAAATAGGTTGTGGTATCGATTACAGACTTCAAATACGAAATTTGAAACAATTCCGGTAAATAATGTCTCTAAAATCATGAAAATACGGAATATCGGGAGGTACCATTATATGGGGGCTATTTGAAAACGTCGATCGACATGGCCCATTTACGAACTTAACCTGCCTACTGACAAAATACACATGTGTGGAACATTTTAGCCTTCTATCTCTATTCGTTCGAAAGATAGCGTGATTATGACAGACAGACAGACATCTGTAAATCGTCTTTGAATTTTGCGCTGACCCGGAATATATATCCTTTTAGGGTTCATCATCAATATTTCGAGGAGTTACAAACGGAATGACAAAGCTAATATACTCTCCATAGAATGGTGGAGGGTATAAAAACAAACAAATTGCAACTGAAAGAGTTCTGCAAAATAATAAAACTTCGAATCCAAGCAAAGAATTGCATTTTTATTCCTGCGTCTTGGCATCTCTTTTCCTTTGGCATAAAAGAATGACTCACTTATAGCTCAAAGCAACAGCAACAATGGATATAAAACAGAAATGTTGAATGCTGGTCATGAGGGTTTGAAATCCGTCATCCACTGGCCTATAGTGGCTGCGATTGGAGTTCAAATTGTCAATATCCGTTGTGCGTTGTGTGTGGCGAATGGCACGCAAAAGCACATAGATTTGCAACTATAGCAATTAGGGTATAAAAAAGAGTCAAAAGCAAAAATCTTTTCAATGATTTGGAAATGTTGCAAAGCAGAAGGAAAGACATAATCTATCCAAATCAGTTCTATGAGAAATCTTTGTAATGCCTCCCAAGAAGCGTGTAACGAAATTCAAGAGACTTATACTGGGCCTCAATACAGGCCCTACATCGTAGGGAAAATCTTAGTCAATTTAACGATTTCTCGAACTGCACAAATTTCATTAATTCGCTGTAAGCAGATGCTTAATTCTGGCTTCCCTATATCTTCATTTTCCATTCGGCAAATATTGAAACATGAGCAAAGCCACTGAAATTCCAAAAAGTGCAAGAACTTACACCGCAACTGGAACAAAATAGACTCAAAAGAGCTAAAGAGTTGCTTCGCTTGGACAAAAGTGGTGAAAAGCCGTATTTGGTTGGTGGTCTCCGATGAGAAAACATTCGTTGTCCAGCAGTTTGTAAACAAACAAAATAATCGTGTTTACTTGCCAAAGTGGTCAGCAGAAAATGTGCACCTTCAGTTGACCACCAGAACTCAAGCGCCGCCCATGGTAATGGATCGGCCATAACAGCCGCTCGTATTAATCGACCGTGGCACCAGAATAATTACCAAATATTATCGCGAAAATGTTCTGGAGAGTGTATTAAAGCCTTGGGCACGCAAACATTTTGGCCGCAGACCTTGGACATTCCAGCAGGGCTCAGCACGTGCCACCAAGAATGTTTACAAAATGAGGTTCCTCTCTTCATTTCCAGCGCACAATATCCACTAAAATCTCCGGATACCAACCCGTTGGACTATTGTGTCTGGAGTATTTTAGAAAGCAAGCTTGGTGTCGATCACCTCAAGCAAGCGCTTCGCCGGGAATGGGTCAAAATACCGCAGAGCAACATTCGGGCAGCGTGTGACGGTTTCATTTTCCTCGCTTCATTTCCAGCGCACAATGTCCACCAAAATTTCCAGATACCAATCCGTTGGACTATTGCGTCTGGAGTATTTTGGAAAGCAAGGTTGGCACTAAAAAATTCCAAAATGTCAATCACCTCAAGCAAGCACTTCACCGGAAATGGGCCAAAATATCGCAGAGCAACATTCGTGTACGGCGTTTGACGGTTTCATTGGCCGTTTGAAGGCCATAATTTGTGCTAAAGATGACCAATTCGAACAAATCTAAATTTATTCTAAAATTTGATGCTATTTCCGACATTTTTCCTTTCATTCAAAAAAAATTAAAAAAAAAAAAATCTAAAAATTGTGGCGCTTGACTTTGTCGCAGTTTTTTAATCTCACCCTGTAATTCGCCGTAAGCAGATGTTTAATTCATTTGATGGCTTCCCCATATATTTGTATTCGTTATGGTTTTTTTTTTCTTTCCTGGGTCGAACTTGCGATTCCATCCAAAGGGATTCTTAAGCCAAAGACAAAACCAAAGCTTCAAGAAAAGGCAATAAAAAAAGAGGATTAAAATCCTCATTAAATTCATAATAAACATTGGATATGTTTTTTTTTTTTTTCTATTTCCAATATCCCACGTGCAGTTAAAAATTCTTTTGAAATTACACCTCTCAAATGCCTAGTACCACAACCAAACAGTTCATTTGAATGAATGAGAATAATAGCTACGAAAAAAGATTGAAAAGATATTAAATTTAAAAATAAATAAAATTGCGCCTTTCATTTGCAATGTAAACAAATAGTTTGTTGTTATTACTTTTTGCACTATGAATTCTCATTCAATTCGAAAAGAAAAGAAAGCGATAAGAAATAGTGGGGGAAAAGGAATAATTAATGTCATTCATGGTGTAAAAAATGTTGCTACGACGATAGACAATGTCTAGTTTTTTTGCAACTATCAGGCAGACAGTTACGTACTTATTTTGCAAAATAATTTATTGGTTACTAGAACAGAGCTTAGACACCAACATCGTATGGTGTGATAACGCATGTGGGTTTTTTTTTGGATGATTAATATAAAATACTTAAAACAGGCAGTTTTTTAATCATACATTTTGTTCTCCAAATTATAAACTTTGAACTTTTCAGTTCTGCTGTCATATCAGGCCATAGAATAAAAACAAGTTTATGGCGACGACATTTCTTTTTGGCTTCTCACCAAAAACCACAAAGCAGTATAGCTAAAATGCCACACATACGGTCGTCGTCGTATGCATATAGCCGCCATGTACATTCATACCAGAAGATGTCAGCAATTACGCTCAAAAGAAGGAAATACGAATAGGATAAATAAAATCAGAAGAAACACAAATATAAACAAATGCTTAAGAAAAAATTAAAGAAAGAGGAGGCATACACAAATCTGACCTTCGTAATGGCAAAAACAAGAAAAATAAATAAATACGTCAGACATTTGTTTTTGTTGCATACAACAACAATAGAATTATTTAAAACTATTTTAAAAAAAAAAACCTGTTGCCAAGAACATTTGTCAATTTTTGTCTCTATTTTCCATACCCACGAAAGGCAGGCTAATAAATAATAGTTGTTCAATTCACTTACCATGTTCATAGGGTGAAAAGGTGCCGGCATCAATATTTATATATGGATCGATTTTAATGGATGTCACATCCAAACCACACGATTTAAGGAGGGTGCCGAATGATGAGGCGATGACCCCTTTGCCGACACCACTGATAACACCACCAGTTACCAAAATGTATTTCATTTTTTTTTCAAAGATGTCTAAAATAAAATAATATTTTCAAATTAATTAAAAATATTTGCAAAAATAATTTCCCATAACAGCCAACTAACCTTTGTCAGATGAATTGAAGAATTTCAATTAAGCAAAATCAGCAGCAGCAGAAAAATTTATCTTGTTCTTGTTATTGTATAAACAATAGATGGCAACAACAACAACAATATTTTAAATAACAAAACACAAAACGTGAGGGGTGAACTTGTTGTTGTTATTGTCGTCGTTGTAGGGGAAATGTTAACGAATACCACGGGGGGAAATGAAAACACGCGGTCGGAGCAGGATCCGGTGTATATAGGATATATAAAAACTGGTTGTAGGTTTTCCTTTATAAAATCGATATTTTTTGGGACACAGCAGTTATACAGAACTTTATTAGCTTAGATAGATGGATCTCATTTAACAAAATCTCGCATTTCACACCACTTTTTTAAGACTGCATGTGATTTTTTAGCAGAAACCAATCAACATGTTCAATTATGTTCTTGAGGTTTCTTCTTTTTACTGTAGAAATTAAGGAAAACGAAAATCACTTGTTATGCGATTTCCTATAGAGCACGTTTCTTTGATTCTCAATCTTTTTTTTAAGATTTATTAACTTTTTGCGCGCTTCTATTGTTTTTTATTTGCACATCTGTAATGTGGCCGCGTGTTATTTTACAAATTGCCAATTAGGGTTATGTTGATCGACTTTGGCCTTAACGATTAATCGATTATAGGAAGAGTACAAAAGTCGACTTAGTGATCCCTCATAAGGCATCATCTTTCTGTGAATCGTGTGAATTGTTGGATAATCTGCTATTTGATTTCGAATTGTTAACGGATTTTCTGATAAAGTAATGGCAAATGTGAAGCATTATTTTTTATAAAAGCAATGTTGTTTACCATAGTTTAATTTTATTTACATGAAAATTCTGCTCCAATAACTTCTATCAATTTTGGTAGTTGGCGGGAAAAAGTTACAGACAAGACATGAAATAAATTCGGTGATTAATGCAATTTGTAATCCAGGAGTCTTTTTAGGAGTCTGTCTTGAAAATCGACAACCCTATGTAGTCTTTGCAGAAATTTGTCAAAAACTGTTCCTTAAAATCCACTAGTTTTTACGAGCCATACTGAACATATTTTGAAAAACTTGCGAGCCTGTGAAGGAGACTTGATACAAATGTTTTTTTTTTTTTTTATGAATCCAAAAGCCTTTGTAGGAATTTGAGCACAACTCTTTGTAGTATTCTTACTAAAAAACAAAATATTCTGAAAAAGTTACGAGCTTCTGTAAATGGCTTGCTTAAAATATTGTTTAAAGTCCCAGAGATTTAAAGGGGTCTAGCTCGTTATATTCCTAGAAATCCACGAGCAATCATAGATTACCTTCTTAGAATACTATTAATATACCACAAGGCTTTGTAGATACCCTGTATGAAACAATGTTTCACGAGTGTTGCCTGATTTGATTATTTCTCCCATTCACATCATAGCTTATATAATAAAATTGCCCAACTTTTTCTGTTTCTATTGCTTTAAGCACTTTATTTAAAAAATTATTTCGTTTTATTGATACACTTGTTGTCTTATAAATGCCTTGAAACATTCCACTTGAGAGTAAGCAAAAAATATGTAACTAAAAGTTGAGTAAACTGATACAAAAAAATGCAATTAACCAAATAGTAACTATAGAAATAAATAGCCATTAATAATATAAAATAGTCCAATCGAAGTTCTCTTATTTTGTGGTAGCTTCCTGTTGTTCAAACAAAGGATATTTCTCCAAAACTTGAGACCATTGCATCTTGCCAGTCGACAAATCCTTGACAACATCAATAACTTCATTGATGTCGACACGCACCTGTTTCATGGAATTACGATCTCTCAAGGTGACAGTATGGGGCTCCTTCAACGTGTCAAAATCAACGGTGATACCAAATGGTATGGCAATTTCGTCAGTACGAGCATAGCGACGACCAATTGAACCACTGGAATCATCAACCTTATGAGAAAGTTCAGCTTTTGTCAAAGCCGAAGATAATTGCCGGGTGTAGGGTTGGAATTCAGCATTATTGGATAAAGGTAAAATGGAACATTTAAGTGGTGCCACCACCGAAGGCAGGGTGAAGTAGCAACGCTGCTCATCACCATCACGACACATAAAGTTTTGCTCGAGCAAAGCATACATAATCCGGCCAATACCAAATGAAGGCTCCACAACACTGGGAATGATTTCTTCAACATGGACAGTTTTTGTTGAGTGCTTAACTGAAATGGTATCGGGAGTCAACTTGAATTCAGCACCTTCACCAGTTTTCAAGGTATATTCCTTAGCTTCATTCAATTGTTGTTCCACACTCTTGACATCGTCCAATGACAGCTTGGCCAGGGCATCAGTTATGGCCTTGGCATCCTTTTTAAAGGTCTTACCCAAGGTTTGCTTGTTGGGTACAATTTCCGATACCTCAACGGTCTTGGGAGCTGGCAAACGTTTTTCCGCCACCAAACGTACACCAGTGGCAGCCATGTGCTGACTCAAATCATAGGCCGAACGATCGGCACAGCCAACACACTCAACCCAACCATAACTGGTCAAACACTCAGCATCCCAACAATCGCAGGCATAATGGGCCATTTCATTGCTCATGTGTTGACGGAAACGCAAACATTCGGGTTTGATGCCAATTGTTAGCAGGAATTGATGGATACGTGCCATGTAGTAACCCAAAGTTTCATTGGCCACCAAACCGCTCTTAACAGCATCTCCAATGCGAATCTTTTGTGCCGATTTGCCATCCATTTGGTTGCAGGCCGAATAGAGTGTCATTTCTGTTTCAGCTATCAACTCAAATTTGGGATGATCCTTTTGCGTGGGATCACAGAAATGTTCAATTTCAGCCATTGTGAACTCACGTACACGTATCAAACCAGAACGTGGTGAAATTTCATTACGGAAAGAGTTGCCAATTTGGGCCACAGCAAAGGGTAGTTTGCCTTGATTGAATTCCAGCAGACGTTTGAAGTTAACAAAAATACCCTGAGCCGTTTCGGGACGCAGAAAACCTTTCACCAAACCAGTGGGACCGATTTGGGTGGCAAACATAAGATTGAATTCAATGGGTTCCGTTAAATCATTGCCGGTCAATGGAGATTTGATTTGGTACTTGGTCAAAACATCAGCCATTTCTTGTTTATTCATGCCATCCAGTTTAATGCAAATATCTTCGCACTCAGCCTTAAGCTCAGCGGTGGCATTTTTCTCACGTGACAACTTTTCCAAGGCATTTTTGATTAAATGATCCAAACGGAAACATTCGCCAGTCTTGACATCCTTTACCATCAAATCGGCAAAACGATCTACATGTCCCGAAGCTTTGAGAACAGGTTCAGGTGTCAAAATCGAACAATCCACCTCCAACATTTGTTCCTCCAAACTGAAAAATTGACGCCACAAACTGAGTATATTTGATTTCAAAGCACAACCCATGGGACCAAAATCATATTGACCGGTAATACCACCATAAATGGCAAAACTTTGATCATAGAAGAAACGACGTTTGAGCAAATCTTCCATCTTAGATCTATCGAATGTCACCACAGTGGGGGTCAATTCCAATTCTTTGTCTTCCAAGATCTTTTTTCGCAATTTCAATTCGGCCACAGCTTTCTTCACATCAATCTCGGCGGCACCATTGGCCTTTAGTTCTCTAACCAAATTTCCCTGCTCCTGGACGGCAGCCCGTAGAGGAGCCAATTGTTCTTCAATTTCAGGATTACTCATGATGTCCTTTAGATTTAGGCGAACGTTGCGCTTAGTTTTCTTTGAACCCCAAACTGGTGGTTTATTGGCTGCGGCTGCTGCTGGTTGGGTACTTTTAAAACGTCTACTAGCTGATGACAAATCAAAGCTGTAGTAGGTTGCAACTGCTGCTGCCGAAGAAGATGTAGAGGGTGATGTAGAAGAAAACAGTGATGTGCTGGCAAATTCTCTTCGTTGCTTTGCAAAACCACCGGCAATTCTACAGATATTCGTCGCCAAGTGAATACGTGTTTTCAGAAACGTATTCAAAATCTGTAAAGACATTGAGATTTAATTATTTTTCACAATTTTCACTGGGTTTACATCACAAAATTCCACAAAAATCTTGGACTGAAACACGAACCTTCAATGATGCATGTGCTGCGGCAAGAGATGACAAATACTCGATGGTTCTTTCGATAGCTCTTTTTGGTAATATAATCGATTAATTGGGTAATATCGATAACATCCGTCATTTGTGTCTCGGAGTCACATATAAGGGAATTTTCTAACTTTAACTTAGCGTGGCAAAATAAACCAAAAATATTGCTAAAACATCTTAAGAGAGGCAATAATTTATCACATTTTTTATTATTAATTTAAAATCAATTGTTTTTACCGTGTTTTTGGGGCAATGTCGTCTGACGCCAAACGCTTTACGCCTTCGCTTTAATGATTTCGATAAACCAGCTGTTTACAAATGTCATTTCATTGTTGTGAAAATGTAAACATAAACACGTGCATAGAGAGAAGAACACCAGAAATTTGTTGAATTGTTTCACAGTAAAGAAAAAGTCTATCCAATTAACAATTTAAGTATTTGTTTATCAAATATTCCTTGCCAAATTGGTAATTTATGTGAGAGTAGTGGATTTTTGAACAAAATGACCGATTTACATCAATTTAGTGATGCCGAAGAAGATGAAGAGATACCATATAAGGTAAGACGTCAATACATTGTTCCAAAGGAAAAATCATTTAATAACTTATGTTTTGTTTAGGAAAACCTGGTTACCGGTTTCAAGAAGCTAACGGTTAAGGATGAAATCTTTAAAGATTTAAAAGATGTAGTGGACAAGACAACGGACGACTTAAAGGAGAAAATTTTAGTCCAAGAAGAGGAGGCTGACGATGATGCTGAGGAGGATGAGAATGATGACCCCAACAATGCTTATGACTACTATGACGACGAGGATGATGATATAGATTATCAGGATAACTATGATTATGAGGAAAATTATGCCGGCTTTCAAAAACACAATACACACAATCACCTCTCTGCCTCGTCAGGAACGGGTGGAGGAGGTGGTGGTGGTGGCGGTGCCTCACAACGTGTTAGCAGTTATCAACCCAACGAAAAGTTATTCACACGCTATTCAGCCCGTATAAATGTGGAAAAATATGATCCCACAACAAACATGTCTGCCCAGGCGGCAAATCGTTTGGTATCCTTCGATTCCAAACAGGACAATAAAATTAAAATACGTGATAAACATGATCGGGCGACGGCAGAACAAGTCATGGATCCACGAACACGTATGATATTGTTTAAACTCTTAAATCGTGGCCTGATTCAAGAAATCAATGGCTGTATTTCCACGGGCAAGGAGGCCAATGTCTATCATGCAGTTTCAAGGGACACCGATGATGAGTTTGCCATTAAAATCTATAAAACATCCATATTGGTATTCAAAGATCGCGATAAGTATGTGAGTGGCGAGTTTCGTTTTCGCCATGGCTATTGTCGCCACAATCCTAGAAAAATGGTACGCACCTGGGCCGAAAAGGAAATGAGAAATTATTTGAGAATGTTCAATGCTGGGGTGCCAGTACCGGAGCCAATACTTCTGAGGTCTCATGTTTTGGTGATGCGTTTTTGTGGTAAAAATGGCTGGCCCTCGCCCAAATTAAAAGATGTTGAACTGACCACATCAAAGGCCCGAGAACTGTATCGAGACTGTGTGGTTCTCATGTGGAAAATTTATAACAAATGTCGTCTGGTCCATGCCGATCTTTCGGAATTTAACATTCTCGTTCAAGATGGCCAGTTGATTATAATTGATGTCTCACAGTCCGTGGAGCACGATCATCCGCATGCCTTTGATTTCTTGCGTAAGGACTGTACAAATGTATCGGAATTCTTCCGTAAAAAGGCTGTGGCCACCATGACCGTCAAAGAGTTGTTTGATTTTATTACCGATCAAACAATTACCGAGGAAAATATGGAAACCTGTTTGGAAAAGATATCGGAAAAAATCAAAGATCGCGATTTTGAGGCAATCACAGCCCAGGAAAAAATCGATGAGGCTGTGTGGCAACAAACCTTCATACCCAAACGTCTGGATGAGGTACGTTATTTTGAGCGCGATGTAGACAAGGTGAAAAAGGGAGAGAAGCAAAATTTGATTTATGGCAAAATCACGGGCCTCAATGAAAAGCTGGAGGTACAAAAGAAGCCGGCGATTTTGTCGGAAAAAGAGCGGGAAGAGAATGAGAAAAATTCGAATAAAACAAAGGCAGATGGTGGAAATGATGAGGAAGAGGAGGACGAGGAGGGTGATGAGGATGGCGAAGAAGGAGATTCCAGTGATGATGAAGATCAAACGAAATTCAAAAATTCCGCCAGACCCCGTGATGAGTCGCCGGAAAGTAAAAAGGCCCGCAAAAAGGCTGTTAAAGAGGCCCAGGCCGAGAAACGCAAAGTGAAAGTTAAAAAACATGTCAAGAAACGTAAAGAGAAAATGGCCAGTGCCAAGAAGTAAGAGTTGTAATAGCTTTTTTCTTTAAACAAATTTTGTAATATATTTAGAGGAAAATAAATATAGTTTTTTTTTTAACCACTTTCATGTAAGAAAATCCGTTTCGAAATGTAAATAATTTGTAAATGGAAATAAATTTTACTAAACTATACTGGATAGAAAGAACGGAGGTATTCTTAAAAATAGGACTTCTAGAATCTCGTGCAATAGTTAAAATTTTCCTGATTTTGCATTCATTTTACAGGTCACAATTTAAAACCAAACGGACAGGGAAGAAGTCGAGCATTTTGTATGACACGACGGAGTGGGTAAATAAGGGTATCATCCGGGCAGGTCTCTATGACATTATTTCAAAAACGAAATTTTCCAAAATGGATTTAGACACGAGGGGGCTTCCAACCTATTGTAGTGTTGTAGGGTATCACATGGACGGCTATAGCCTTTGCTTTCTTGTTTCTTTTGCATTTTATTATTATTAAAAAAGAACAATATGGAATTATGTTCACCACTTCACATAAAATATATCTTCATTAAACATTCTTTGGATGAATGAAATATTCAATATTTTTTTTTAAAAAAGAGAGCTATACAAATCTATTTTAAGCATATATTATTTTCTCACTGGATTATATGCTATATAAAATATATATAAAAAATGTTCACTTAATGATTATCACAGTTAAAATTACCCGCCCATACACCCATATTTAAATATACGTTATTTAAAGGAAAAAACTCTCATGTCTTACAACGTCTCCACAAAGATATAAACAATGATACTCTAAAGGCAATAAACAATACAAATAAGTACAAAATTTGATGGAGAACACTGACATTATCCAGATTTAAAAATTTCAACAACACCCGTGGATTACTGAAGTGACAATAGATTTCACCACAATCTAAAATGTCACGACCATAACCGAATATGGTTATGACCAGGGCCACAACACCGTCACGCATAAAACTGATTTTCATGAACCAATCCATGGCTGGCGAAATTTGTCCGGCAAAATCGAAGCCATATATGGCCAAGCCCATAAAGGCAGCAATGCTCATGGGACCGAAGACGGAACCGTTCTGGAAATAGAAATAAAACAAATTAATTTCACCCGAAAAAGAGTTATGATAGTTTACATACCGTTATACTTAGGGCCGCTCCAATTGTCAGACCCAATCCCTCGGCCACCAGCGATACCATAATGCCGACTCCCACAAATATTGCAAAACGCCACCATTGACATGGAAACCCTGTCATCCAATAGCTAAGTGTTAGAAATATTACATTGTAGAATACCTGCAGCGGCATACGACTCATACACAGGGCCATGAAATATGTTGAGAGGGAGTACCAGTGATTGAAAGTTTGTTTCTTGACGATTTTCACCTCCAAAGGATCTGCAAAAAAAGGACTTTTGTAAATTCTCTTTATGGACATTTCAAAATGTTTACAAATGCTATCGAATTTTGAATGGCGTTTCCGAGAAGAGTTCTACAAGTTCTTCGAAATTTTAAAAAATATTTCGAGGAAGACTTGTGCCAAGAATCTAAAATTTTTAGGAAGTTTTTAGACAGACGCCTGTTTTTTAGAAATTTTTTAAATAAATCTTCTACGGAAACTTTTGGATTTTTAAGTAGAATCGGATGGCTTCTAGCAAGGCCTGTGTGCAGACAGGCTCCAGAATTTTAACCATATTAAAAAGATTTCTAAAAAGTCTAATGGAAGATATTAAGGCACTCCAATTTTTTTTCTTCAAATATTTAGAAAGACTCCAGAGTTCTAAAGTTGTTTAAAAGAAGACTACAAATAAAGGCTCTCTTGGTAATTTTCAAAAAAAAATCCGTTAAAAATTCTGTTAAAATCTTACAAATACCGAATGTAGCTTTTATATTAGGGTCTATACGATGACGTGGACCTGCATAGGCAACTTTTGTCATAAGCCATTACAATATTCAAATGCGAAATGAAATCGGTGAATTATGTCGCTAAAATTATCAAAATACGGAATATAGGGAGGTACCGTTATATAGGGGCTTTAGGAAGACGTGGATCTGCACAGACAATTTTCTGTCATAGGCTGTAGTATCCATTACGAACTTAAAATACCAAATTTCAAAGAATTCCGATGAATAATGTGGCTAAAATCGTCAAAATACCGAATATCGGAAGGTACCATTATATGGGGTCTATATCAAAACGTGGAGCTGCACGGACAATTTTCTGTCATAGGCTGTAGTATCCATTAGGAACTTCAAATACCAAATGTGAAACATTTCCGGTCAATAATGTCGCTTAAATCACCAAAATACCGAAAATATGGAGGTGCCATTATATGGGGTTATATGAAGACGTGGACCTGCATAAACAATTTTCTGTCTTAGGCTGAAGTATCCATTACGAACTTCAAATGCCAAATTTGAAACATTTCCGGTGAATATTGTCGCAAAAAAGCATCAAAATACCGAATATCTGGAATTGCCATTGTATGGAGACTATAGGAAGACGTGGACCTGCACAGACAATATTCTGTCCAAGGCTGTAGTATCTATTACCAACTTCAAATACCAAATTTGAAACATTTCCGGTGAATAATGTCACTTAAATCACCACAATACCCAAAATAGGAAGTTAGCATTGCATGGGGGCTATAGGAAGACGTGGACCTACAGGGCCCATTTTCAATACCAAAAGTCCTGCAGACATAATATACATTTGAGTAAAATTTTATGAATCTACTTCATTTCGTTCGGAAGCTAGAGTGATTTCCACAGACGGACGGACATCGCTAAATCGACATAGAATCTTATGCTGATCGAGAATATCTATACTTTGTGGCGTCTTAAATGTATATTTCGAGGAATGACAAACTTAATATACCCTCCATACTATGGTCGGGGGTATCAAAATATTTTTTGACAGGCACTGGATTTTTGAGTACATTCTAGAGCGAACTCCTGAAAAATTACGACCCTCATGGTCTTTTAAGAATATCCCTAATATATCCCTATATAATTGTTTGGAATACTTACAGCTAATAACCGGTATAATTGTCTGAGTATAGGTTATCATAACAATCACACTGATGCAATATTTCAGATGGGAGAAAAATTCCGAACCTTCATTGCCACGTTTGAAATACAGGACACCTATTGGAATCAAAATAAAAAATTAAAATAAAAATACACCTTCCTCCAATTTTCCTCCATACTCACCAAACAACAATCCCACCATGACATGGTGAAAGATTTGTATAAAAATTGGTATACGGGCTCGCAGAATCCTCAGAAACAAAATATGCAAAAGCACTGAGAATTGTTGAAAACTTGATATGTGATCCACTTCACGATCCGTAGTAGACAGTTGTCGGAGTAGAGTTTTAGCTTGACTCAGCAATACTACTTTACCACCATCCAGCAGTGGATTGCTACCGTTACTCTTGGCGTTTGTTGTGAAGATTGAAGATAACGATTTCGTTGGTGGAGATTCGGGAAAGAGAGAAAACAAAGCCTGTCGAAACGGCATAAAACTGTGACTATCACAATTGCCATTTTTCATGGCAAACGATGAGTATTCTTGATCGCACTGGGCCGTGTAACGCAGCTTGCCATTGTCCACAAGGGCGCTAAGGGTCGACACCACTTGAGGGTCTTCAAAGTCACACAACTCAATGACTAGAGAAGAGTACGGATATTAATTATTTTGATAATATTTTCAGAATTAAGAGAAAACCTACTATAATCCGCTGGACTATAATGCTTGGGACACTCCTTGTCGGCATGACTGAGATATGAAACCAAGGCCCTGGGTGAACCCTGATAGACACATTTGCCCTTGGCCAAAACATAAACATTATCGAAATAATTGAAAATGGTGGCCGAGGGCTGGTGTATTGTACAAACCACGGTATGACCACGTTGGGCCAGAGATCTTAGCAAACGTATACACTGAGCCGCCGTTACTTCATCCAAACCACTCGTTGGTTCATCGAGAAAAAATATTTTCGGATTTGCCACCAATTCCAGGGCCACCGATAAACGTTTCCTCTCACCACCACTTAAATCATTGGCATTCACATTACGGCGATGATTCAAATTTAGACTATCCAATATTTCCGCTATCAATTCTGTTTTGTTCTGTTGATGGCTACGCTTTAATTTGAGATCACAGGCAAGATTCATTAACTCCTCGACAGAGAGTAAGGTTTGATGATGATCCTCTTGGGTAATGTAACAGGAATGTTTGCGATCAATACTTATTAGGCCGTCCACACCAGAAGTTCTAGGGAAAAGAATAGACTTGGTAATAATGAGGTCTGTAACATTTAAAAGAAAATACTTACACATATCCCGAAATGGCATTGAGTAAACTACTCTTGCCGGCACCCGACGGACCCATAATGGCCGATAGCTGGCCATTGCGAAAACTTCCGCTAACACCTTTTAAGATTTGGCGCTTTCCAATAACTTTAACTGCAAAAAAGTTGGAAATAAAGAATTTGAATTAGTTTTTGATAAATATTTCGAAAAATAATTAAAAATGAAAAGACATAAAAAGTAAACATAAAATGAAAAATATTGAAATTTTTTAAAAATAAATTCCTAACTTTCCAAAAATGTATTTTAAAAAAAACCTAATTTCTTTCAAAAATTTTTTAAAAATTAAAAAAAATTGTCAAATTTTTTGAAATAAAATTTTAACTTAAATTTTTGTTATATTTATAAAAATTCAGAATTCAAAAAAAGTGTGGAAAAAAACGATTTCGGTAAGAATTAATATAAAGCCTATATCATGTTAGCCAAGAAGACTATTTTTGACAACAATTTGTAGTTTTTGTATTGTGATTGATTCTCTATAAATATTCAATCACAATTATTGTCTTTGGCAATATAAAACTAAAAACAACGCAATTTAAAGTAAATGCCTAAAATCCATTAAACATTTTTAAAAACCCGACAGCTGACGGAAATTTCACATTTTTTATATCCAAAAAAAAAAAAAAAAAACATATTTTTTTAATTTTTAAAAAGTCCTTTAAACTGATCAAAACTATCTTTTCATAGTTCTCCTATTTCCAAATGCCCAAATAATTTAACAAATATTCTTAAAAAAATCGTATTTTCTCACCATTTGTCCGAAAAATTTCACCCAGTGTTTCATAACCTTCAATAAAGGTTAGTTCATCGATAATTATAATTTGCATTCTACTTCATTTTCTTAGACGCTGATAAAAATAAACATTAATCACTCTTTTAGACCCATACATTGTTCTTGTTGTTAACCACTTCAAATTTTTATTGTACTTTAAAATAATCTCCAAGGTCAGTGCCATTGATAATGACCGATATTATTCTTCGACAACATAAACCAATCAAGAAATTACAAATAAAATGCACCGGAAAGATAATTGTCGGGCATTTGCAATGTCGTTTTGGCGGGAAACTGTAAGTTTGACTCTGTCTCCCTCTCTCTCAGTTCAATAAACAAAGCTTAAAAGTTCTCTTTCTCATATGGCCGGTGTGACGTGCATTCTCATTTACTCTTGACAAAGAAACGGCATAATGAATGTAAACAAACCAAGATTTGCATTATCAGCAGTAACAACAACAAAAACAACTATGATGTGTGAAAAAGCAACGCACAATCACCTCTTTATTATTTTGTAATACAACTTTGCTAAAGAGCAACAACAAAAGCATAACAGCCAATAATTGCATCGATTATGAATCCGTGCGGGCAGCCAGATGTGCATGGTGCAAATACAAGATCATTTACATACATTGCGTGCAAATGTATGTATGTATATTATAAACACATTTGCATGCATACAGAAATAAAAACGTGCAGAAATAGAATATTTCTTTCACCATGACACAGAGATATAGTAAACAAAAGAATATTCTTTGTATGGCAGATGAAGGGGAGAGTGAAAATAATGACCGGTTTTTTACCACAGTTTACAGGTTATTAATAATTTTCTTGCAAATATAAAGATATCTAAAGAAAAGTATTGAACGCTGTTGGCAATAATGTTTAAATCGCCATTAATTTAATAAGTTTTTAGTACCTATTTATTAGAAAGCATTTGTGTAAGACAGAGAGAGAGAGCGTGAGAATCCTTGACATCTTTCAAAGAGTTGTTAACTGATTGTTATACACGTTTTACACAACGCAAACAATCGCGGACGTTCACGAATTGTTAAAAAATATGCCATATTATTAAAACAAATAATATAATGAAACAATGACATAAAAGATATCACAACATAATGTCCATAATGGTGATAGGTACACTTTTTATAGGGATTTTTGAAGTATTCGTGTAAAGGAGACAAACATTTTTCAGATTATTATTGTCACAATTATTTTATGCAGGGTTCATACGGTGGAAAAAACGATCCATCTTTTATCGAATTGTTAGGGAAAAGTTATAAATATTAAAAAAAAATATTTTTGGGACAATGAACTGTCAGCTGCTGGGACAATTAACTGTCACATACACAATTTATAAGGGCTTTTTAGTATGAAATAGTAAATATTTTTATGTGAAATTGACAAGAGAATGGTAGACATCTTTAATGTCTAATATTTATAAAATATTATTATTTTTTTAAAATGTTTTATTTTTGATTTGTAAACAAGTGTAGAATTTTATTACTACAGACAGAAAAACCAACGGCATGTTAATTTCATAATGACAAGCCCACCCACCCCCAAGAATGATTGTTGTATCACTCTTGTTTGGCAAAAACAAAACAGTCAATAAAAGTTGTACCTGTACATTTTATGGTGCGTTTTCGGCTGCAGAAGTCATTGAACTTGCGGATGGCGCTCATTCATCATTATACCTATGCAATGCAGACATTGTTGAGTAAAAATTTATTAAGCAGAAAAAATGCAATGTTTATTTACGGAAATTCATAACTAAATAAATGAAATTGTGAATATATTCAACACAGATTGTCAGGTTAAAATGAATATGACGTAATTTAAACAAGTAAAAAAATGTAAATACCAAATTTGAAACAATTTCGGTGAATAATGTCGCTAAAATATCGGGAGGTACCATTATATGGGGGCTATACCAAAACGTGGACCTGCACATATAATTTTGTGTCACAGGCTGTAGTATCCGTTACGAACTTCAAACTCTAAATTTAAAAGAATTCCGGTGAATAATGTCGCTAAAATAATCAAAATAACGAATATCGGGAGGTGCCGTTATATGGGGGCTATACGAAGGCATGGACCTGTCATAGGCTGTAGTAGCCATTACGAAATTCAAATACCAAATTTGAAACAATTCCGTAGAATAATGTCGGTAAAATCACCAAAATTATGAATAGCGGGAGGTACCGTCATATGGGGGCTATACGAAGACGTGGACCTACACAGACAATTTTCTGTCATAGGCTGAAGTATCCATTACAAACTTCAAATACTAAATTTGAAACAATTCCAGTGAATAATGTCGCTAAAATCTTCAAAATAGCGAATATAGGGAAGTACCGTTATATGGGGGCTATACGAAGATGTGAACCTGCACAGACAATTTTCTGTCTTAGGCTGAAGTATCCATTACGAACTTCAAATACCAAATTTGAAATATTTCCGGTAAATAATGTCGCTTAAATCACCAAAATACTGAAAATAGGGAGGTACCATTATATCTAAAATGTATATTTCGAGGTGTTACAAAGCGGATGACAAACTTAATATACCCTCCATGCCATGGCAGAAGAATACAGGTAGACGCATCAACGCTTGGGAAAATTGATATGTCAAAAAAAAAATTAAATGTTTTTTCAAATATAAGTAGATTTTTATATACTTTCATATACTACGTCATTCGGAGGCTATTATAAGTCGCGTTTTTCAACAATTTTTACAAATTTAAATAATTTTTCATTCAACATTTTCAATTCCAAAATTTGTTTGACAGTTCATCGTCCAAGCAGCTGTGTCGACGCGTCTACCTATATTCTTCTACCATGCTCCATGCTATGGCGGAGGTTATAAAAAGCTCTTCAGCTGACTTCTTCGTTAAAAAAGAAAGGAGTTTTAGGTTGCTTTAGTTCAATTTTGATCCATAATTTATACTAGTTTACCCTACTCCCCATTGTTCTTGATTGTTCTTTTAGGAAGAAGCTTGCTGATGAGTTAGACCAATAAAGAGTCTTCTATGAATCCTCACCTTTAGAGAAAGCCGCCGAAGCATCGAACGTGTCAGGGTGAGAATACATAAAACGTTTTTTGACTGGCTTAAGTCATCGGCTGGCTTCTTCGTAGAGAAAGAAAGGAGTTTTAGGTTGACTTAGATCGATTTTGGCCCTACGCTCATTTGTTGTTTTCCGAAGAAGCCAGCCGTTGTCTAAGACAGTCTAAAAAGCGTTTTATGTATTCTCACCTTCATTTTGTTTTGTTATTGCATGTTTTATTCTTCCTGACGACAATATTTCTGACACGATCACATCTTTTCAGGAAATGCTTTTATTTCACGCAAAAAAAAATATATTTTTTTTATTTTGAAAAAATATAATTTTTTATTTCAAAGTTCACATTTGACACTTTGGACCAACAATGCATTGTCATCATGAAACACGGGAAGAACTATTTAATCAACTATTCATCGTTGCGATGAACATAATTATTTTTTTTAATTTCTGTTAAAAGGAAAAAGCTATTAAAACTTTTCCCCGACTTATCAACGTTAATAAGGCAAATAATTTACTTTTTCCTCAATCATATTAATTTCATGAGTCCATTGTTTTATTTCATCAAGATGCGGTAATTAATTATTGCAAACAAAATGTTAAAACAAACACATGTGTTAAAATCAGCAGGCCAGCAAGCAAGCAAACACCATACAAAGAAAAAACCTGACCCTGCCTTAATGAAATATTATTCATCGGCATTCGTTTGATTTATATATCTTTCTATATGAATGCATTTCAACTACAAATATTATATGAATATGTTAATTTTGAATGCTAATGAAATATACATTAGGAAATGCGAAATTAAGGAAGACAATTATTTAGAAAACAAACAAAAAAGACTATAAAATATGCAGACATTATAATTGCCATACTTGACTGATTGGCAACCCTACGAAAATTATTATTGAGAGATAATTAGAATGACATTTCCTATCTCCCCCCCCCCCAAAAAAAAAAAACAAAAAAAATTAACGGTACACTACACTAAATTGCTATACACAAAGCATGTTATCGATAAAAGTAACCGACGGTTTACACAAGACCAATTCTATGTGAATGATATATAACAGTTTAACTCATGGCAAAATTAAGGAAGTAATCTCCGTTGCTAAATCGCCTGTTGCCTTTTTATACCCTCCACCATAGTATGGAGCATGGTAGAAGAATATGGGTAGACGCATCGACACAGCTGCTGGGACAATGAACTGTCAACGAATTTTGGAATTGAAAATGTTGAATGAAAAATTATTTAAATTTGCAAAAACTGTTGAAAAACGCGTATTATAGTAACCTCCGAGTAGCGTCGTATAAGAAAACATATAAAAATCTACTTATATTTGAAAAGACATTTAAAATTTTTTGACATAATAATGTTCCCAAGCGTTGGTGCATCTACCTGTATTCTTCTACCATGGTATGGAGGGTATATTAAGTTTGTCATCGCGTTTGTAACACCTCGAAATATGCATTTTAGACTCCACAACTTATATATTTTCTTGATCAGAATAAAATTCTATGTCGATTTAGCGATGTTCGTCCATCTGTGGAATTCACTCTAGCTTCAGAACGAAATGAATTATGTCTTCAGGACTTTTGGTATTGAAAATGAGTCATATAGGTATCACCCCCATATAATGGTACCTCCATATTTTCAGTATTTTGGTGATTTGGTATTTGAAGTTCGTAATGGATACTACAGACTATGACAGAAAGTTATCCGTCCAGGTCCACGTCTTCCTATAACCCCCATATAACGATACCTTCCTATTTTCGGTATTTTCGTGATTTAAGCGACATTATTCACCGGAATTGTTTTAAATTTGTTATTTGAAGTTCGTAATCGATACTACAGCCTATGACAGTCTGTGCAGGTCCACGTTTTCGTATAGGTACCTCCCAAAATTCAGTGTTTTGACGATTTTAGCTACATTATTCACCGAATTTTTTTTTTCAAGATTCGCATTTGAATATTGTAATGGCTTATAACAAAAGTTGCCTGTGCAGGTCCACGTCGTCGTATAGATCCTAATATAGCGCCAACATTTGGTATTTTTAAGCTTTTTAAAGAATCTTTAACGGATTTTATTTTTTTGAAAATTGTCAAATTCGTTCCAAATTATGGAGGGTATTCAAAGTTCGGCCCGGCCGAACAAACAGTTTTTTTACTTGTTAATTCGAAAGTCGGTTTGGCAGTTCATTGTCCCAGCAGCTGCGTTGATGCGACTACCTTTATGTTCTAAAATAGTACTAACAATTCAAATACAAATTTCATCCATTTTTCGTATTTTTTTATTATATATTTATTTTATTTATTAATTTATTATTTTTTTCAAATAAAGTTTTCATCAATTTTTCGTAATTTTTTATTTATTTATTAATTTTTTTTATTTATTTTTTTTTTTTTTGAGAAACATTTTCATATCTCTTTAAAAATCATTTTTGTAAATGTAAATGGTACTAACAATTCAAATAAAAATTTCATCCATTTTTCGTATTTTTTATTTATTTATAATATATTTATTTTATTTATTAATTTATTATTTTTTTTTTTCAAATAAATTTTTCATAAATTTTTCGTATTTTTTTTTATTTATTTATTTTTATTTTTATATTTTTATTTTATTTATTTATTTTTATTTTATTTATTTTTTGAGAAACATTCTTATAGCTCTTTAAAAATCCATTTTTTAATTACATTATTTCGATCATTAGCCATAAATATAACCTAAATTTTCCTGTGTAAACCATGCTTAAGCAATAACATTGAATTAAAACAACGGGACATTTACTTTTTGTAGGAAAGAGAAATAGATAACTTAACTGACATCATTCTATTTATGTTCACACATACATACATACATATCGGCCTCTCAAAAGGTTTAGAGAGCGAGAGCATAAGTAAAACAAATGCAAGGGAATAAGGAGAGGAAGAAATAGGAAACACATTTATCATTATTTATTCACCTACTTCTCGCATAGCCGTTAAACACCGTTTACACAATCAAATATTCTCATATCAGTTAAACACCCTTTACACAATCAAATATTCTCATATCCGTTAAACACCGTTTACACAACCGAAAATTTTCTCAAATTGCAATGCTAAAATAGTAACGAATTTTTACAGCCAATAATGTCAAATGGCCATTAATACATTCCAAATGTAAATGTTTGCAATATTTATCTTCATGTGAATTAGAAGTTTTCTAGAAGCTTCCATGGCGGTGTGCCCATGCCAAACGGCCGACCGACCGACCACCTGCTAACTGGATGATGATGTTGTTGTTGTTACTTTTAGTTTGTTTTGATCATGCCTTTAAGTGGTTAGTGGATGGATTTGAGCGCACACACACACTTTTTTATCATGACGCTGGTTATTGCCTAAATTTTTTGCCATTATATTTTCGAATGTTGTGGAAGAAACAAGTTTCATTTTTTTCTAATTGAAAAAAGCAACCAAGAAACGCAATGCTACAACAACAACAACAAAGTTCAAGTAGAATGTTGAAATTTGTTTTGGTCTTTTTTGATGTTTTTTTTTTTTTCTTTAAAATTGTTAATATTATGTTGGTCGATTGGTCAATAGTTGGTTGGGTAGTTAGTTAGCTGAATTATTTTGACATTTGGAAGTGGATATGTTTTTGGTTTATTTTTGTGCCAACATTGGCAAATAGATAATTGTTGTGTTACTAGAAAAATTAAAATAATAAAATAACAATTACACTTTACATTGTTGTAAATGGGTATTCCTCCAATAACAACAGCATTATGACTTGGATGAGCCATTTAATATTTTTTTTTTGTTTTTTTTTTTTCATTTTATAATTACCTATAATTTTTCCCATATCTGTTTTTTTATTACTAAAAATTCCAAGTTTTTAATTTTAAACAATGCCTTGTTTGAAAATCTTAATTATTAAAGGGAATCTTACAGAAATTACAGCCGGTTTAATTGGTTGCTTGCACATCCCATAATCTCTGGCAAATAAAGTTTGCAATCGAAACCCTTGTCATTTGGGCAACAAACAATTGTTGAGCAGTCATGCTCTGCTCTGCTTTGCTTTGGCGGAAGATTAATTAACCTTTTTTCAGCCAGCCAGTTAGACACTCAGTCTGTAACATTGAGCTGTCGGTATTATTGTGGGTTATGTTTAAACGGATGAATGAATGAATGAATGAACTGAGTTTAACCCTGCAACTGACACTTCAATTAATTGTGAAAATCACAAGCCGTAACAACATCACTACACTTCACGACATGATCACCACCAGCAATACTCTGTGAGGGGTGGGGGGAGGGGTTTGTATTGTCATGAATTCATTCATGTAATCATGCTCTGTCCGCCAGTCATTCATTCGTTTAATGGCAGCTATTAGTTGCTGCTGCTTTAAATCTCTTCCCTGCAAATTGACTTCAATTGAATTGCAGGAAAACAAGCTGTGATTAAACCAAAGAAGAAAAAAAAACAATAAACCGTTTTTTTTTTGTTTTGGAATTTTGAGTGGTGTTATTTTTAACACCCGTATATAAAATATGAGAAACGTGGCCAGATTTTTTTTTTTAAATTTTCTGTTCATTCACATCTCACGCGTAAGCTCCTGTCACAAATTTGTTCCCTATAAACAAGGTAAAGGTAAGTAGATGCAAATGCCAATACTCCCATTTTACCTTTACCAAATGATGTCAATTTTTTGGTTGATTTTGAAAATAACAATTGCGTTTTTCAACATTTTTTTCAAATTTAAATATTTTTCATTCAACATTTTAAATTCCAAAATTAGTTCGACAGTTCATTGTCCCAGCAGCTAAGTCGATATATTACTGTATGCTGGCTGGGTATTTTATTAACTCGTGTGAACTTCCCTAATAATTGTCCCCTTGTCAACGAGATTGAAGTAAGGTAACGGAAATGCAATAAGAATACAGAGAGAGAGAAATACATCCTTCTTCTCCTTAAGCGTTGACAGTTGTTTGTTTTTTTGTGAGAAAAACGTATAATGGACTCTCATCAATTTCCGCTTTGAATAGGGATCACTAGATCGATTAGCAAAGTAGTTTATATACACGTTTGTCAGTTTCGCGGCACAACTTCCGAATGACGTCGCATAATAAAACATATAAAAATCAGCGTATTTGTGAATAAACTTTTTACAAATGGTGGCATATCAATGTTCGCAACCATTGGTGCATCTACGTGTATTTTTCTACCATGGTTTTATATGAGGGGAAGATTTAAAAAAAACATGTTCTGTTCGTCGAACCTCTATTTATGTTGTATTCCGCTATTTTATTAACTCGTGTGAACTCTCCTAATAATTTCCCCTTGTAAACGAGATCGAAGTAAGACAACGAAAATGTAATTAGGATATCATTTACTGTAGGGGAGGCGAAAATACATCATTCAACTCGCGTTTTTTCGTTGGAGTTAAGCTTTGACTGTTGTTTTTTTTTTTTTTTTTGTGAGAAAGACGTATAATAGGCTCTCATCAATTTCCGCTTTGGATAGGGATCACTAGATCGATTAGCAAAGTAGTTTAGATACATGTTTTTCAGTTGCGCAGCACAATCTCCGAGTAATGTCGCATAAAAAAACTTATAAAAATTAGATTTTTTTGGAAAACCGTTTAAAACAATTTGGGCATATCCATGTTCCCAAGCATTGGTGCATCCACCTGTATTCTTCTCCATTTTATTACATGAGGGGAAGATTAAAAAAAAAAACATGTTCTGTTCGCCGCTTTGAATTGGGATCACTAGATCGATTCCCAAAGTAATGTATACACATGTTTGCCAATTGTCCGGCACATATAATAGTATAAGAGGATAGAGAGAGAGACAAAGAGAGAAGGGAAAAGAAAAAAGAAAGTCTCGTTTTTCACTTGGTTGAGCTTTGACTGTTTTTTTGTTGTGAGAAAACTATGTTATAATGAACTCTCATCAATTTACGCTTTAAATAGGGATAACTAGATCGTAGCGTAGCCCTACATCAGAAGAAAACCGCATCATCAGCAGAAATGGTTCGAAAAGTAAAGAAGCGACTTGATCGAAACCCGCCTCGCAGTGGTCGAAAAATGACTCGTGAGCTGAACATATCGCAATATTCTATTCGGCATATATTAAAAAATGAGCTTGTGGTAAAGCCATTGAAATTCCAAAAAGTGCAAGAATTTCCACCGCACCAGAAAGAAAATAGACTCAAAAGAGCTAATGAGTTGCTTCGCTTGGCCGAAAGTGGGGAACTGCCGAATTTGGTTTGGTGGTCTCCGGTGAGAAAACATTCGTTGTCCAGAAATTTGTAAACAAACAAAATGATCGTGTTTACTTGCCAAGGAGGTCTGCTGTAAATATGCATTTTCCATGGTGTGGACCGCCATAACCAATAAATTCCGAATATTATCGCGAAATTATCCTGGAGGGGTGTATTAAAGCCTTGGACACGCAAACATTTTGGCCGCAGACCTTCCATTCCAACAGGACCTAGCAGCGCATCGCACTCAGCACGTGCCACCCAAGAATGGTTACAAAATGACGTTCCTCCATAAGGTCATAATTCGTACCAAAGGTGACCAAATCGAACAAATCTGAACTTATTCTAAAATTTGATGCTATTTCCGACATTTTTTGCTTTCATTCAATAGAATTTAAAAAAATGTAAAAATTATGGAGCAACAAAGTCTTGTTCCAGTTTTTTTTTATTTCACCCTGTATAGTTTCTTTTTCATAGGGATCTCTAGTGTCATAAACAAAGTAGGATATACACTATTGAGTTAATTATGAAATCGAATTACATGTGAAATTGTGAACGAATCGTAAAAACTTTTAATAGGGATCACCAGGCCGATTTACTGAGCTTATTAATATTTTTTTTTTCAATTTTAGTAAATTCCTGCCGACTGAGGAAATATTCAGCTACTTTTCTAAAGAAGAACGCGAAGTCCGGCATCTTTTTTTCCATAGGGATCCCTAGTGGCATAACTAAAGTGGGGTATACACTATCGAAACTATTGTGAAATGGAATTACTTGGAATTACTTCCAATTTTTTTTAATAGGGATCACTAGGCCGATATACAAAGAAGTTTACTGAGCTTTGAGCAGACTTGCAAATCAGCTGTAGGCATAAACATTTTAATATATAGAGACTGTCTACTGACTAAAGATATATTCAGCGGGTTTTCTAAAGAAAAAAACACAAAATCCGGGGTTTTCTCATAGAAAATTATATTAAGCTACTTGAAACTGACAAATTTCGAAATAGTGTTTTTTTTTAAATTTTTTTAAAAAATGTAAGTCTACAATTCTGCTGCAAAGTTAAGTGTTTTTTATAAAAATTATTTTTTAAGGAAACTATTTTCCGTTCCATCCTATTAAATAAGGTGCGTCATAAAATGTTCTTGGGAACAAGAAAAAAAAAAACAAAACTTACCAAAGTTTTTCTTTTGTGTTACGGTATAGTAGACGTCCTGAAACGCAACATCTTTTGTTTGACTCAACGATGTCAATTCCATGGCGATGATGAGGAGGATGGTTGGTTGGTGTGGTGTTGGATGATGACAAAGGGTATTAAATACCTGGCAAAAGCGACGATTGGCAAGAAAAGAAGTCTTTTTTGTTATGAAGATCTAAATATAGAAATGCCACGGGATATTGTTCCTTGTTCTTGTTTCACTTCCAGAATTCATATGGGCTTTACGAAAAATAAACCAAGTGTTGAGAGATTTATTCCTCCTTTTGTTGTTGTATTTATTTCGATAATATCTCGAATTACTTTACGCTTCAAATGCAACGACGTGTCTGTGGCATTAAAATGCTTCATTAAAATCTGGACAACAATTTTGAGCAGCTAGGCGTGCAATATTGACATAGGCGTTAACAATAATAATTTTATTCAGCGCTAATTGTAGTTTTTTTTTTTTTTTTTTTTTTTTTGTAATAAACGCCAACACCATTAAGCGACCACAACAACAACTCTGAAAGGAATAAAAAAAATATATATGTTGATTTTATATTATTATTATTTTTATTGGTATGGTAATAAACATTTAAATAAGGCAATTTTATCTCAACAAGTATGAATAATTCTAAACAGATGACGTGCCTAGGAGAAAGTCCAGTAAGCCAATTTGCTTTGGTGATTTTATTTCGATCATAACTACTTGAATTTATGACAAAAATTAAAAAAACTAATAAAAAATTTTGATTATTTTTTTATTTTATTTATTAATTTGATTTATTATTTCTATTTTATAGTCAGGGCAAACATATCGAATACAATTTCCTTTTTCGAAATGAAATGAAGCTGAAAATGAAATATTGTTTAAAGGAATTGTAACTAGAAGTAATTAATCGTGAGACCAAGGTGGACCTTGTAATAGAAAAAATCAACATTTCAAATTTAAATAAATGATCTAATACGATTTTTTCAGTGTAGTCAATAGACACATGCGACAAATGACACTAGCCACTTAATTTTGCCATGATTATTATTGTTTATATTAATAATATGGCTATTATTATGATAATTATTACTTTTATTAATATTATTTATTTAATTATTAATTATTGTCTTATTTAAATTAATTGTTTGAAGGATATACGCTTAGAAAGGAGGAAATATTAAGAGAAATTGAAGGTTTCCTTTATCGACCTATGAATCCCTAGTAAAAACAGAAATTAAAGAGTGTTAACTAAACTCTATTTCAGTATGACATCCCATGATTATTATTGTTTATATTAATTAATAATATGGTTATTATAATGATTATTATTACTTTTATTAATGTTACCTATTTATTTATTAATTATTGTCTTATTTAAATTAGTTGCTTAAAGGATATATGCATAGAAAGGAGGAAATATTAAAAGAAATAGAAGATTTCCCTTATCGACCTATGAATCCCTAGTGAAAACAGAAATTAATGAGTGTTAACTAAACTCTCTATCAATATGACATTAAAAACAACGAAATTAACCCAGGTAAAGGCACTATCAGACGATATGTTTTTTTTTTTAACAAATGTAATGTCAAATACTTTGAAGCTAAAAATACAATATTGTTTAAAGGAATTCTAAATGGAAGTAATAAATTGTGAACCTTGTAATAGAGGAAATGAACATTTAAAATTTATCTAAATGGTGATCTGATACGATTTTTTAGTGAATTGTTGTCAATAGGCACATGCGACAAATGACACTAACCACTTAATTTTGCAATGATTATTATTATTTATATTAATAATATGATTATTATCATGATAATTATTACATTTATTAATATTATTTAGTTAATTATTAATTATTGTCTTATTTAAATTAGTTCTTTGAAGGATAAATGCTTTGAAAGGAGGAAATATTAGAGAAATAAAAAGTTTCCCTTATCGACCTATGAATCCCTAGTAAAAAGAGAAATTAATGAGTGTTAACTAAACTCTCTACCAGTATGACATTAAAAACTGAGAACACACAAAGCGCTTTTTTGACTAACTTAAGTCATCGGCTGGCTTCTTCGCAGAGAAACAAATGAGTTTTAGGTTGACTTAGTTCGATTTTGGCACTACCGTAGTACCATCACCACCATAGTATGGAGCATGGTAGAAGAATATAGGTAGATGCGTCGACACAGCTGATGGGACAATGAACTGTAAAACCAATTTTGGAATTGAAAATGTTGAATGAAAAGTTATTTAAATTTGTAAAAATTGTTGAAAAACGCGAATTATAATAGCCTCCGAATGACGTAGTATAAGAAAACATATAAAATTCTACTTATATTTGAAAAAACATTTAAATTTTTTTGACATATCAATGCTCCGAAGCGTTGATGCATCTACCTGTATTCTTCTGCCATGGTATGGAGGGTATATTAAGTTTGCCATTCCGTTTGTAATACCTTGAAATATACATTTTAGATCACACAAAGTATATATATTCTTGATCAGCATAAAATTCTATGTCAATTTAGCAATGTCCGTCCGTCTGTGCAAATCACTCTAGCATCCGAACGAATTGAAGTAGATTGATAAAATTTTACTCAAATGTATATTATGTCTGCAGGACTTTTGGTATTGAAAATGGGCCATATAGGTCCACGTTTTGGTAAAGCTCCCATATAACGGTACCTCCCGATATTCGGTGTTTCGTTGATTTTTGCGACATTATTCACCGGAATTGTTTTAATTTTGGTATTTGAAGTTCGTAATGGATACTACAGCCTAAGACAGAAAATTGTCTGTGCAGGTCCACGTCTTCGTATAGCACCCATATAACAGTATCTCCCGATATTCGGTATTTTGTTGATTTTTGCGACAATATTCATCGGAATTGTTTCAAATTTGGTATTTGATATTGGTAGTGAATACTACAGCCTATGACAGAAAATTATCTGTGCAGGTCCACGTTATTGGGAAATATATAGTTTTTCCTCTTCTTATTATCGGAAAGATTTCCCCGTATATATCTGCCTTTTAAGCGGAACGCACAACGATATTCAATTTTATAGAATATTTATTAAGAAACAAATTGTTGTTAACAAATTGAAATTCAGAACAAGACCATTATACAATTAAAATGTTTGACATTTTGAAACTAGAAAATCACAAAGCTTTTCAAAGAAGAATATGTTTGTTGAAATAAATTAAAACAAAGTATTTTCAAACAAAGTGTTTTTCCAACACTCCACCACAACATGCATATTCTTCACGTTTTGATTTACTTCAAATTGATTAGACTGACAAATTTTTGATGTTTCGACTTTGCTAGGTTTTTTGTAAATATGTCGGCAACCATATCATTCGTTGGACAATAAACCAATTTTATTGTATTTGATTTTATTAAATCTCTTATGTGATGGTATTTGATGTCCACATGTTTTGTCCGTTTATGATGAACCGGATTATATGCCAATTGCAAAGCACCTTGATTGTCGACATTGATAGGAACGCAGTTTTCTTGCAGAAATCCCAGTTCGTGAAGTAATCGACTTAAATATACAGCTTCCTTCGATGCGTTAGAAGTTGACACATACTCTGCTTCGGTACTGCTCAAAGCGACAATATCTTGTTTCTTGGATTCCCAAGAAATCATACAATTTCCAATAAAAAATACTGATCCAGAATATGACTTTCTATCTGTAGTACATCCTCCCCAATCAGCATCTGCGTAACCAATGAGTTTTCCATTTCCACAACTAAAGTGAAGTTTCATATCTTTAGTACCTTTTAAATATCTTAGAATGTGTTTTGCTGCTGTCCAATGTTCTAAGTGTGGATCCGCATTTCTTTGCGAAAGCTTGGTAACTGAATGGAGTATATCAGGGCGAGTTGTCAGAGCCAAGTAAAGCAGGGAACCGATCAAAGATTGGTATTCGGTGGGATCTATTTTCCTGCATTCACCTTCACAATTACTCTGAAAACCAGGAGTCAGTGGCACTGAAACTGGTCTACAATTCTCCATACCGTACTCCTTTAACATTTCGTTTATAAAATTAGTTTGAGATATTTTAATTTCACCGGTTTTTCCATCTCGATGAAACTCCATTCCCAGGAAGTGCTCTAACAGTCCTTTATCAGTCACTTCGAAATTGGTTGCAATTTCTTCCTTAAGTTTCAAATTTCGTTTTCATTTTCACATCCAACTATTAAATCATCCACATAGACAGCTATTAACATCAAATAACCGTTTCGATTTGATTTATACATACAAGGTTCGTTGTCACATCTGAGAAATCCTATCTTGCACAGAAAGTTATTTAGCGTTAAGTTCCATTCCCGACCCGCTTGTTTAAGGCCATAAAGGGATTTGTTTAAGCGCAGAACTTTATTTTTGTTTTTTTCATCGATAAATCCTTCTGGCTGACGCATATAGATTTCTTCGTGCAATTCTCCGTTTAAATACGCCGTGACTACATCTAGTTGATGTAAATGCATTTTGTGTTCTACCGCTAATGCAAGTAACATTCGAATAGTGGAATATCTTACCACTGGCGAAAATGTTTCATTGTAGTCTATGCCGAATTTCTGACTACAACCTTTAGCGACTAGCCGTGCCTTATGTCGCTCCACCTGTCCTTTACTATTTTTCTTGATTGCAAAAACCCATTTGCAATTGATTGCCTTACATCCATGCGGAAGATCTTGCATTGTCCACGTATTATTTTGATGGTGTGATAACATTTCATTTTCCATGGCTTGTTTCCATTTAGCAGATAATTTACTGGATATTGCTTCTTTATACGTTTAGGAATACTATCCTCCACCACATTATTCAGTAAGTTATGTTCTTTTCGGGGTCGACCAGGTTTACCAGTTCTAATAATCTTTGGTCTACCTCTTCCTCTTTGAACAGTTGCAGGTTCAGGATTTTCTTGTTCATCTGAAGAAGTAAATCCCAAAAAATCTTCTGTATCTTGAAAATTGTCATCCGAACTTGAATGTTCATCATTGAGTTCTACATTTCTTTTCTTTCTTTCTGTTTCTTCCACTTCGGTAGATTCCAGAGATTCAAAATTTTCAGGTGGCACATAAAAATACAATTCTGGTGTTTGCTCTTGTGATTTTTCTAATGCCTTATCTTCATCAAAAATGACGTCCCGTCTTTCCATAACTTTTTCAGATTTAGGATCGTAGAGCCTATAGGCTTTAGACACTAATGAGTATCCAACCATGACCATTTTCTCGCCTTTTTCTTGAAATTTTCCTCTTGCGTTTTTGTTCAGCGCAACAGCTTTAGAACCAAAAACTCTCAAATGATTAACACTTGGTTTCCGCCCAAACCATACCTCCATTGGAGTAGTATTTTCCAAACTTTTTGACGGACTTCTATTTCTTAGATATGTTGCAGTAGCAACCGCTTCGGCCCACAATCTTTGATCAAGCCCTGATTCAAGAAGAAGACAACGTCCCATTTCAACTAATGTACGATTTGCTCTCTCCGCTACACCATTTTGTTGTGGGGTGTAGGGAACAGTTAATTGTCGTTTAATTCCATTAGTTTCAAGGTACTTGTTAAATTCGTTGGAAAGATATTCTCCACCATTATCGCTTCTTAATGCTTTAATTTTGCAACCAGTTTGCAACTCCACCATGGTTTTGAATGTCTTAAACTTTTCGAAAACTTCTGACTTTTTCTTCATAAAATATGTGAATATTCTGCGGGATTTATCATCAATAAATGTCACGAAGTACTTTGATCCACCTACAGAATCAACTTTCATCGGACCACATACGTCGGAATGAATTACTTCAAGCAGTTCCTTTGATTTTCTCTCCGATTGTTTGGGAAAAGATGCAGCGTGGATTTTCCCAATCATGCACACATCACATTTCTCGCCACTGTGTGAATTGAATGTCATGCCATTGACCAAATTCTTAGAAGATAACTCTTTCAGGCTTTGATAATTTAAGTGGCCAAATCTTCTATGCCATAGACTATCGGAAGTATTAATAGAAAAAATTTGGTTACTTACAGGTTGAGCATCGAAGATGAACAAATCATTTTTCCTGGCAGCTCTAAAAAGTGTACGGCCTTCATCCGTAATCACAGCACCATTTTTGAAAAAATTCACCGAACATCCATTTTCAACCATCTTGTTTACGGAAATAAAGTTTCCATTCAATTCAGGACAATAGATTACATTCTTCAGTTTAATCTTGCATCCGTTTACTCGCAATTCGACGAATCCTTTTCCTTTGGCTTGGATGACTTTCTTGTCTGCTAACATAATGGTCTCTTCTGAATCTTCAAGACTTGTAAAATAATTCTTCATGGAGCACATATGGCTTGTCGCTCCACTGTCGACACACCATTGCATTAAATCATTCTCTGTTTGCGTTCCGGCTGCAACAGCAATTACTGTGAATGATTTATGTTCACCATCTTTGAACTTGCACTTGTTAGCGTAGTGACCTTTTTTACCACAAACAAAACATGCACCCTTTTCATTTCTTCGATCACCTTTCTTACCGCCATTTCTTTTTGCCTTGACACCAACAGCTCCGAATGCTTGCTGATTTGTAGATACGCTTCCATTTGTACTTTGTTCTCGCCGATCCCATTCTTCCAGCAATTTCTGTTTTAGAACCATAAGCGTAGGAAGACTGTCCCTTGTTTCCATGGCAATTACAAAATTGTCAAAATCCTTTTCCAAACTCGACAATAGGATTATTACCAAAAGTTCCTCCTGGATTTGTATACCAGCTTCTGCCAATTGATCTGAAGTACTAGAGAATTTGTTCAAATATTCAGACATATTTGAGCTGTCCTTCATGCTGAGATTTAATAGCTTCTTATACCATGACACTTTTTGCATAGGACCACTAGGTTTATACACATCCTTTAGCTTTTCCCAGGCATCACTTGACGTACTGCAATTCTTGATATAGTTCAGCTGCGAAGGCTTCACACAAAGAGTCAAAGAAGCAAGAGCCTTTTCATCAACATCATCCCATGCTTGTTGTTGTTCTGCAGTCAAATTCGCGATTTTCTTCGCATCACCATTTACATGTTTCCAGCATCCTGTGTGAATTAGCACACTGCGCATTTGCACGGACCATGTCTCATAGTTATGTTCATCTAGCTTCTCAATCTGGAACATTGGAGACGTCGCCATGACAATTCTTTTCTATGTTCTTGCGTTAACCACAAAATCCAATTCCGCTTAAAATAGACCACAACGCCCTGGGCCCATAATCTATTGGGAAATATATAGTTTTTCCTCTTCTTATTATCGGAAAGATTTCCCCGTATATATCTGCCTTTTAAGCGGAACGCACAACGATATTCAATTTTATAGAATATTTATTAAGAAACAAATTGTTGTTAACAAATTGAAATTCAGAACAAGACCATTATACAATTAAAATGTTTGACATTTTGAAACTAGAAAATCACAAAGCTTTTCAAAGAAGAATATGTTTGTTGAAATAAATTAAAACAAAGTATTTTCAAACAAAGTGTTTTTCCAACACACGTCTTTGTATAGCACCCATATAAATGTCCTTCCGAATTTCTGTACTTTGTTGATTTTAGCGACATTATTCATAGGAATTCTTTCAAATTCGGTATAATGACAGAAAATTGTCTGGACAGGTCCACGTCTTCGTATAGCCCCTAAATAACGGTACCTCTCGATATTCGGTATTTTGATGATTTTAACTTCATTTGAATATTGGAATGGCTTTTGGCAAGAGTTATAGGTCTATGTCGTCGTATATACCCTAATGTAACAGCTACATTCGTTATTCTTAAGATTTTAACAGAATTTTTAACGGATTTTATTGTTTTTGAGAATTGCCAAATTCGTCCCAAATCGTGGAGGGTATTCAAAGTTCGGCCCGGCCGAACTTAGAGCTTTTTTACTTGTTTCTTTTTTCGAAGAAGCCAGCCGAAGACTTAAGCCAGTCAAAACAACGTTTTATTTATTCTCACCTTAAGGAGTGAACCCTGCCAAAGGCTCTATCAGACGATATGTGTTTTTTAACATGCGTATTGTCAAATTTTCCATATGTAGAATTTTGCACATATCGTGTGATACATGGCCGACATTTCAGTTGTGAAATACATGAGTAAAGTAAATACGTACTTTTTCGATCACAGCCTGCCCTATTTTTATCCCGAAAAATGATATAATCAAAAGTCTTGTTTTTTTTGTTATGCGATAGCATGGTAGAAGAATATACGTAGTTGCATCGACACAGCTGCTGACACAATGAACTGTCAAACTAGTTTTTGAATAACAATTTTTGAATGAAAAATTATTCAAATTTGTAAAACTTGTTTAAAAAATGCTTATTATAACAACCTTAGATTGGCGCCGCATGGGAAAACATATAGAAATCTACTTATTTTTTAAAAAAATATTTTAAAATATTTGACATATCAATAATCCCAAGTGTTGATGCGCCTACCTGTATCATTTTATCATGGTGTGTACCCAACTTAAAACATCGAACTAGAAATCCCTTGTTTGTAACTCTAATTTCTGAATGTCCGTTTTGTAAAGAATGAGAGACATTTTTCCCAGAGATGGGATATTCAAATTATCATTAATTGGCCGACCTTAATGAACACTATTTTATAACGATTTTTTTGTAATTTTCCCCAAAAAGATCCTTAGCGAAGATTTTTCTCATAGGAAAGGTGCTGAGGATATTTTATATTCCTTGAATATTTCTAGAAACAAAATTGAGTTTTATCCATAGTTTGGCAATAAATCACCCAATCTCTCTCACTACCTTAACGTTGGCCTCTAACTGTCCGTAACCAAATTAACCACTTTATGTGGTCAGACAATAATTGAGGAAAAGAAAACAAACAAAAACAGTAAAAAACGCATTAGCTAACCAAAGAATTTTGCCAAAAGAAAGAAACGCTCAAAACAAAACAGAAAAAAATCGATAGTATTTTAGAATTTCGGTTTTTGTTGTTGTTTTGCCCAGGTGAGGTCTTCCCCCATAATTTACCGGTTTTTTGTGTTGTTGGTGTTCACATTAATTCTACTCGGTCATTAAAATGTTATGATCAATCAAGCCGTCAGCTAACATAATCAAATAAACAATAATTAATAATGAATAATAATAAAAATAGAAATAGAAATTCCTATCGAATTATTGAAATGGAAAGTTGAATTGAAATTGACAACGAAATTAATTCATTCATTCTGTTATAAACTTATTGGTTCTATTTTTACGAACATTGAAAATTTTTGGAATTTTGGTATTTTTTTTAGGATTTTTGTAAATTTTTTTCAAACGTGAGGAATCGTCAAAGGACGTATGCATCATCGATTCTGCTGTAAACTTATTTTTTTTCTATCTTTGCAAATATTCAACATTTTTGGGATTTCATTTAATAATAATTGAATTTATCGGATTTAGTAGACCCAGTGGATTTAAGTTGTCAATTCCAATGCATATACGTCAAATAAATTATCATACCCTACAAAATGCTCTGATGTAAACATATTATTAGTTGAATTATAAAATACTAAAGTACGAGCCTTATTATTGATGTTCGTAACGTTTTAGGTAATATTGTTTGCACTTAAGTCTTTAATACCTAATTAACCTTGTACTGTGAAGCGTTTTCTATGGGCAATTAGAAAAGATTAAATATACTTATTAAATTTTCTGAAGCATTACGGCCAGAAGCCATCACATTTGTAATAATAATTACTGTGTTTGGAAACATGCTTGAGTTTTCAATAGCTATATAATATGTTTAAGTTAAATAATAAATGTTGTCAGGGTGTAAAATCGCAAATGTTTGACATTAACCAGGTTTACACAGGGTTTTACTTTTGTCACAATTTTTCCATGGGCATATCTTTGGCAATCACTAACGTATTAAGAAGTTTAAGTATAATTTTGAAGCATTGATATCAGATATTGAAGCCTGCAAAAAATCATAAATGCAGACTAGCAAGTTTTCAAGATATCGCCAAATTAATAGATATACCCAAATCATCGAAAAATGTTCCCCTTTTTCGTTATCATTTTCCGAAGGCCATAACTTTTAAAATAATTAATGGATCTAGGTAAAATTACACAATTTTTAAAGAAGAATATCATATCTGAGATATCTAAAGTTATACTAAAATACCTGAACAAACACCCAAGACAGGGACATTTGATTAGTTATATCCAATTTTATAAAACTTTTCATATTTTTGGTCATTTGTTTTTCAAGGACCATAAATTTTGAAAAAATTAAGATATAACCAAAAAATACCACAATTCCTTAAAAGGAATATCATATCTGACATTTCTCTAAGTTATATTGACATATCTCAAAAAATACCTGATATATACGCAATAAATTACATGTGCCTAATTTGCCATAAAATAATATGTTTTATTGTTAACATTTTCCGAAGGCCAGAACTTGGCAATTATTTTACGGATTTTAAAAAAACAACATAATTAAGAAAGTAGATTATCGTAGGCGATATTTCTTAAAATTATGGTAACATACATATTCAAATACCCGAGATATGACCAAAACATGCAAATGTTTGACATTAACCAGGTTTACACATGATTTTACTTTTGTCACATTTTTTCCTTGGCCATATCTTTGACAAAAACTAACGTATTAAGAATATTAAATATAATTTTTAAAGATTGTTATCACATATTGAAACCTGCAAAAAATCATAAATGCAGCCTTGCAAGTTTTCAAGATATCGCCAAATTAATAGATATACCCAAATCTGCGAAAAAGGTTCCCCTTTTTCGTTATCATTTTCCGAAGGCCATAACTTCTACAATAATTAATGTATATAGGTAAAATTACACAAAATTTAAAGAAGAATATTATATCTGAGATATCTTAAAGTTATACTAAAATATCTGGCCAAACACCAAAGATATGAACATTTTATTAGTTATATCCAATTTTATAAAACTTTTCATATTTTTGGTCATTTGTTTTTCAAGGACGATAAATTTTGAAAAAATTAAGATATAACCAAAAAATAACACAATTCCTTAAAAAGAATATCATATCTTACTTTTCTCTAAGTTATATTGACATATCTCAAAAAATACCTGAGATATACGCAATAAATTACATGTGCCTAATTTGTCATAAAAAAATATTTTTTCTTTTCACCATTTTCCGAAGGCCAGAATTTGGCAATTATTTTACGTATTTTAATAAAACAACATAATTAAGAATGTAAATTATCGTAGCCGTTATTTTCTAAAATTTTGGTAACATACATAATCAAATACCCGAGATAGGGCCAAAACATTTCAGGTGCCCGAGTTTTCAAATAATCACAAAATCTTCAATGTTATATTCTGAATGTAACAAATTTGTATACTAACTAAGGGGATCTTATAAAAATTAGTTGGACTTTAAGGAGGGGCATCTTATCTGAAATGTCCATGAGATATAGTAACAAATTTGAACAAATATCAAAGTTATAGCCAAAAAAATATGTGGGCATATAAACATATTTTATTATTATTTTGTTTATATTTCTTTCAGAGATTTTCAGGTCCAATAACCCTCAAACTTTTCAAATATCTTAAAACATTACTCAGTTTTAAAAGAAGGACTCCTTCTTTCAGCTACTTTTACAAATCTGAACAAATAACTGAGATATAGCAAAAAATATCCATGTGATTTAATTTGCAAAAACGTTAAATATTTCATGTGGTCATATTCCAAAGACCATAACTTTGGAAATATAGAACGTATTACCACAAAACAAGCAGATTTTGAAAGCAGAGGGTCTTATTCAATACAACTGTGAGGTACATTAACATATCTAACCAAATTATGGAGATAGCTACAAAAATATGCAAGTTTCCAGTTTTTCAAACATGTTTGGTTTTTTAAGGTATAATTTTCCAGAGACCATAACTTTCCATTAAATTCACATATCCCTATAAAAACAATTTATTTGGAAAGAAGGACATCCTATCTACCAAATCAATAAGTTTGAATTACATATCTAACCTAATGCTCGAGATATCAACAAAAATATTAATGTACTTAATTTATTTCAATTTCAATTTTTTTCCATCATTTTTTTTCGGGAAGCCGTTACTTTTGAAATAGTTGATATATTTTGATAAAACTTCTTTATTATTAATGGAAACTGTTATTTCCAACATTTCTATAAATTACACTCATCTATCTAACCAAATACCAGAGATATCAGTAAAATTTTACATGTACCCAGTTTTTGTGAAATTGTTTTTATTTTTGGTCATCACCTTCTGGAGACCATAACTTTTGCATAAATTGATATATCTAAACAAAATTACATGATTTTGGAAGAATAATATCACATATGTTACTACGCTATGTTATATTGACATATCTAAGCATATACCAGAGATATCAGTAAAAGTTTACATGTACCCAGTTTTTCTGAGATTCTTTTTATTTTTGGGCATCTGATTTTGGAGACGATATTTCTTGAAAACATTGACATATCCAAAAACATGTGAATTGATTCTGAAAGAGAAACATCATTTAAGATATCTTAGTAAGTTGTATTGACATATCTCAGCAAATATCCAAGATATCTCCAAAAAATTCCATGTGCTCAATTTTTTAAAATTGTAAATAATTTTCAGCATAATTTTTCAAAGACCATAACTTTTGAAATTGTTTGTGCTTTGGAATAAAATCAACTGATTTTGAAAGGAAAACATTATATGATACATTTCTATAAGTTATGTAGTTGTATCTCGCTAAATACCAAAGTTATTGCCAAAAATATGGTAGTGTTTTAATTTTTTAAATAATTTTCTCTTTCTTGTCCTTGGAGTCTGTGACCTCTAACTTTGGAAATAGTTAATGTATCTCACTAAGTTATAACAATATTTAAGGGAGATCATCATATCTCACATTTCTATGGGTTACATTCATATATCTCATCAAATACCCAAGATACCTTCAAAAAAATTCCATGTGCTCTATTTTTTAAAATTGTAAATAATTTTCAGCATAATTTTTCAAAGACCATAACTTTTGAAAATATTGATGCTTTCGAATAAAATCAACTGATTTTGAAAAGAGAACATTATATGATACATTTCTAAAAAATATGTAGTTGTATCTCACTAAATACCCAAGTTATAGCCAAAAGTTTACTAGTGTTTACATTTTTTAATTTTTTTACTGCTTCTTGTTTTTGGAGTATGTGACCTCTAACTTTGAAAATAGTTAATGTATCTCACTGAAATAAAACAATTTTTAAAGAGGATTATCATATCTTACTTTTCTATAGGCTACATCAATATATCTGAGCAAATACCCAAGATATCTCCAACATAATCCAAGTGCTCAGTTTTTCAAATTTAAAAATTATTTTCTGCATAAATTTCCAAAGACCATAACTTTTGAAATTATTTATGTATTCGCATAAAAAAAATTGATTTTGAAAGGAGAACATTGTATGACACATTTCAATAAGTTATGTAGTTGTATCTCACTAAATACCCAAGTTATAGCAAAAAGTTTGGTAGTGTTTTAATTTTTTATATAATTTTCTGCTTCTTGTCCTTGGAGTTTCTGACCTCTAACTTTGGAAATAGTTAATGTATCTCACTAAATTATGACAATTTTTTGAAGAGGACTATCATATCTTACTTTTCTATAGGCTACATCAATATATCTGATCAAATACCCAAGATATCTCCAAAATATTCCATGTGCTCAGTTTTTTAATTTAAAAATTATTTTCTGCATACATTTCCAAAGGCCATAACTTTTGAAATTTTTGATGCTTTCGAATAAAACCAACTGCTTTTGAAAGGAGAGTATTAAATGAAACATTCCTGTAAGTTACGTAGTTGTATCTTGCTAAATTCCCGAGATATAACCAAAAGTTGTGGTGTGCTTGAATTTTTAATTTATTTAATATTCTTTATTCTTGTGTTCTTTGGCCTGTAACTTCCGAAAAAGTTAATGTATCGCTCTAAAATAAAAAGATTAGGAAAGGAGAATGTCATTCCTGCAATTTCTGTAGATTTCATATGTATAACTGATCAAATACCCAAGATATCCCCAAAACATTAAGCGTGCTCAAACTTGTCAACTCTTTAAATATTTCTTCCCATGACTCCTTAGACCCCATAACTTGAAAAATAATACCGGTATCTCGAAAAAATGACTTGATATTGTAAAAGAGATGTCATATTTTCAAATTTCTTGCCAATAATCGAAATATTGGCAAATGAAGGGTACCGTATATTTGGCATTGAAAAAATGTGATTTCTGTGCTCATCAATATTATCGCATTCAAATGAAGTCAGATTTCCCAGAGGTGATGGTTTTGTTTAATGGTTTCATGTCCGCATGGAATTAATCATTTTAAAACTGTAACGACGACGACATTGTTTCAAAGTCCCACTCTGGATCACGTAGAGAATTTGAGACATTGTTTTCATTGTTTTGCGGAATACATGACGAATGGGATTAGAAATCCATTGTTTTTTTTTCGAAATTCTTTGTTTTCAAAATTCCACAATTTTATATTTTTTTAATATTGATGCATTCATTAAAAACAATATGTGTTTGGTGATAAGCAAATACATATTGCAAAGAAAAAAAAAACAATTGCAAATTCGCAATTAGAAAAAAATGGCAAATTATTTTGATGTTGATAGAAATATCAACATCTATGCTTCCTCAAGTGCTCACCCTCACGAAAACGCAATATATGGCGATAAGATTTCAGCCTTGAATTGGGAGACAAGAATTTTTTTTTTTTTTTTTTTGATGTCGAATGTTTTTTTTTTTAATTTTAACCCGCAGGTGCGCAAATGCAATGCTCGCTAGAAGATTTAGATTTTTTCTGTATTTACAGCCGATCTCAAGAAAATATTTTTCATTTTTTTGGGGTCCAAATTCTAGCATTTGAAACTTGTTAATACTTTTGCCATATCAATGTCCACAAGTGCCAATGCATCTACCTGTATTCTTCTGCCATGCACTGGATGTAATGTATGTAAATATGCTATAAGGCGTTCACGGCATTAGGGTAGTTCACATTCAATATTTTTCTGTGCGACATATTTCTTTATTTTCAATTATTACAGGAAAAATTCAGTAAATTATGAGCGTAGAACTAAAAATAGAACACGCATCGGCGGGTTAAAAGATTAGTTCGAAAAATTAAGGAAATAGAAAGAAATGTTGCCTCCTCTTCCAGATTTTTTTTTTAATTTTCGGATTAAGATTCCTTGAAATCGTCACAACATTTTAGGCATAAAGTGTGTTCGGCAATAGCACAGATAACAATACGAGGATTTTATTTTTAACCCCCCCAAAGTGAATCATAAAAACGGTCTCTTTGGTCATTTTTTTCAAATGTGATTAAAAACTGCCATTAAACGGGATCGCAGCAGCTGCACCTAGAGTTGAAGAATGCCATAGAGGCTTCTTAAATCCAGTGGTTCTTATTTGACGTATGCGCAATGGAATTGACAGTTAAGATCCAAATAGATTTGTTATACAGTGTTTAACAGGTGATCAACATAAGGGGAGTTCACATCCAATAATTCATCCAACTTTTTTTTTGAAAATTACGGGAAAAATCCAAGAGATTCTTAAAGTAGAGGTAACCAGTAAGGAAAGTCTAAGAGCCAACTTTATGATACCCTACACTCCTTTGGAAATATAGTTGAGCTTCACTTAACAAATAAAAGTTTTTATGGGCAATTTGTGAGAATTAAACCACACCAACTATGATTGTAATTATAATTTAAAGTCCAAAGGAACTAATATATGAGAGGAATATCCTCCTCGGAACCAAGACATTTGTGCCTTTTCAATTTGGGCTTATATATATTTGGTGCACAATTAACTCGAAATCGGATAAAGGCATGAACCGATTTCGATAAAATTTAGCAAAGGTATTTCTGAGCTGTATTTGATATATTTCCCCAAATATCGTTGTCAAATTGTGCATATTACGGCTGTGGAGGACAAAAATAACAAATCGGATGAACAATGTATATGGGAGGTATTGCTATATCTGAAGCGATTTCGATCAAATTTGGCATCCTTATTCCCCGGCTTAATAGGATCGTATGTGTCAAATTCCATCACCTTTGGGCAAATATTACTCAATAAAAGGCAAATCGGACGAAGGTATATATGTGGGAGCTATATCCAAATCTGAACCGATTTCGATAAAATTTAGCAAAGGTATTGCTGAGCTGTATTTGATATATTTCCCGAAATATCGTTGTCAGAGAGGGCATATTACGGCTGCGGAGGACGGAAATAACAAATCGAAAAAAAAAATATACATGGGAGCTATAGCTATTTCTGAAGAGATTTCGATCAAATTTGGCATCCTTCTTTCCCGGCTTAATAGGGTCGTGTATCAAATTCCATCCGATTTGGGTTAACATTGCACTTTTTGTGCACAATAAAAGCCAAATCGGACGAAGATCTATATGTCGGAACTATATCCAAATCTGAACCCATCCCGATAAAATTTGGCAATAGTATTTCTGAGCTGTATTTAATATATTTCCCGAAATATCGTTGTCAGAGAGTGCACATTATGGCTGCGGAGGACAAAAATAACAAATCGCCTGAATAATATATATGGGAGCTATAGCTATATCTGCAGCGATTTCGATCAAATTTGGCATACTTGTTTCTAGGCTCTATTGGGTCGTAAGTGCCAAATTCCATCCCATTTGTGTTAATATTACACGTTTGGCGCCCAATAAAAGGCAAATCGGACGAAGATATATATGTGGGAGCTATATCCAAATCTGAACCGATCTTGATAAAATTTAGCAAAGGTATTGCTGAGCTGTATTTGATATATTTCCCGAAATATCGTTGTCAGAGAGTGCATATTATGGCTGCGGAGGATGAAAATGACAAATCGGATAAAAAAATATACATGGGAGCTATAGCTATGTCTGAAGCGATTTCCATCAAATTTGGCATACTTGTTTCTAGGCTCAAATGGGTCGTAAGTGCCAAATTCCATCCCATTTGGGTTAATATTACACGTTTGGTGCCCAATAAAAGGTAAATCGGACGAAGATATATATGTCGGAACTATATCCAAATCTGAAGCGATCTCCATAAAATTTGGCAAAGGTATTTCTGAGCTGTAATTCATATATTTCTCCAAATATCGTTGTTAGAGAGTGCATATTATGGCTGCGGAGGACAAAAATAACAAATCGTCTGAATAATATATATGGGAGCTATAGCTATATCTGAAGAGATTTCGATCAAATTTGGCATATTTGTTTCTTGGCTTAATTTGATCCTATGTGCCAAATTCCATCACCTTTGGGCTAAAATTACGGGCTTGGTACACAATAAAAGCCAAATCGGACGAAGATATGTATGTGGGGGCTATATCCAAATCTGAACCGATCTTGATAAAATTTGACAAAGGTACTGCTGAGCTGTATTTGATGTATTTCTCCAAATATCGTTGCTAGAGAGTGCATATTATGGCTGCGGAGGATGAAAATAACAAATCGGATAAAAAATATACAAGGGAGCTACAGGTATTTCTGAACCGATTTTCACTAAATTTGACATACTTGTTTCTAGGCTCAATTTGGTCGTAAGTACCAAATTTCATCCCATTTGGGTTAAAATTACACATTTGGTGCAAAATAAAAACCAAATCGGACGAAGTTATATATGGGAGCCATATCTAAACTTCGACCGATTATCTTCAATTTCAATATGGTTCGTCCTTGGGTCAAAAAAATGACTTCTGCAAAATTTCATCTAGATCGGGCAATAAATAAGACCAAAAAGCGCGGACAGACGGACGGACATGAATAAATCGACACAAAATATGATTCTATGCAGATCATCAAAAAGGACCTATGCGTCTATCTCGTCTTTTTTTGCCTGTTACAAATAAATTCACAAAGACATAATACCCTGATCATCTTCTGGTGTAGGCTATAGAAATAGTAACCTAAATAGTAGAGAGCGAAAAGTACGCCCTCCCTTCACATGTTTTGATTTATTCGGATTAGGATTCCTTGGAATCCTTTCATATTTAGTTACAAATGAACCTCTAAGAATCTACTACTTTTAAAATTGTTCCGATTCCCTAAAAAGAGAAAATCGGTTATCTTAGTAAAAATGCAGTTCTGGAATAGGGCAACATGGCTTCTTCGTAGAGGAACAAACGAGTTTTAGGTTGACGTAGATCGATTTTGGCCCTAGGCTCCTTTTTTCGTTTCCAAAGAAGCCAGCCGATGACTTAAGCCAGCCAAATAAGCGCTTTATGTATTTCCACCTAAAGTTCGGCCGGGCTGAGCTCTTAATATCCTCCGCCATTTGCAAGGAATTCGACGATTTTCAACAAAAAACAAAATAAATAAATAAAATCCGTTAAAAATTATTAAAAAAAAAATATTTAAAAAAAACCAAATATAGCCGTTATATTAGGGTCTATACGACGACGTGGACCTGCATACGCAACTTTTGTCATAGGGCAATATTTAAATGCGAAACTTAAAAAAATGCCTTGAATAATGTCGCTAAAATTATCAAAATGCCGAATATAGGGATGTAAAAAAACGTGGACCTGCCCGGACAATTTTCTGTCATAGGCTGTCATCTCCATTACGAACTTCAAATACCAAGTTTGACACAATTCCGGTGAATAATGTCGCTTAAATCACCAAAATACCGAATATAGGGAGGTAACATTGTATGGGGGCTATACGAAGACGTGTACCTGCCCGGACAATTTTCTATCATAGGCTGTAGTATCCATTACAAACTTCAAATTCCAAATTTGAAACAATTCCGGTGAATAATATCGCCAAAATCATCAAAATACCGATTATCGGGAGTTACCATTATATGGGGGCTATAGGAAGACGTGGACCTGCCCGGAAAATTTTCTGTCATAGGCTGTAGTATCCATTCTGAACTTCAAATAGCAAATTTGAAACAATTCCGGTGAATAATACCGAATATAGGGTGGTGCCGATATATGACAAAATGTGGACCAGCGCAGACAATTTTCTGTCATAGGCTGTAGTATCCATTACGAACTTCAAATAACAAATTTAAAACAATTCCGGTGAATAATGCCGCTAAAATCATCAAAATACCGATTTTAGGTAGTTACCATTATATGGGGGCTATACGAAGACATGGACCTGCCCGTACAATTTTCTGTCATAGGCTGTAGTATTCATCACGAACTTCAAATACCAAATTTTAAACAATTCCAGTCAATAATGTCGCTAAAATCATCAAAATACCGAATATAGGGAGGTACCCTTATATGGGGGCTATACGAAGACGTGGACCTTCATGACCCATTTTCAATACCAAAAGTCCTGAAGACATATTATACATTTGAGTAAAATTTTACCAACCTACTTTATTTCGTTCGGAAGCTAGAGTGATTTCCATAGATGGACAGACAGACGGACATCGAATTTTATGCCGATCAAGAATATATATACATTGTGGGGTCTAAAATATATATTTCGATGTGTTAGAAACGAAATGACAAACTTAGTATAACCTCCATACTATGGTGGAGGGTATAAAAATGCGAGGATTATTTTGGTCACAAATTTTAGGCCTTTAAGCAAATTACCAAAGGGGTCTTTTTCCCCTTATTTTTCCAAAGTTTTTTTTTATTAATCGAAAAAAAAAATATTTTAAGTTGGCGCCTTCGAAAACATCTTAAATTTGCATATTTATAGCTCAGCTAATTCATAATTAGTTTGAAAACGCGCCCGAAACCTACCCCAATGTTGTTGACTTGATTTTGTCAAATCATGCCGAAAATGTCACTTTTCAAAAGACCTCAACTTTTCAGCCCTCACTTGTTTACACCCAAACAATTTTATTTTTTTTCTATGAAAACCAAAATTTTGATTGACACATAAACACGATGAACACTCACTCCTCACTCACTATGCAGGAGATTTTCCCGCCTCTGCCAATCACTTACATAGTACCACTAACATATAAAGCTGACTAGGTTAGGACCCGTTTCTAAGCTTTAACCTATTAAGTACCTGTTTGGAGACAAACAGGAATATTTAGATATGTCCATAAAGGCCAAGCAATAAAACTTACATTTTTTTCTTGGAGAAACCCCGGGACAACAACACCAGCAACACAAAACTCCAATTGTAAACAATTGTTGTTTTTTTTTTTTTTTGTTTGGGAAAGGCCCAATGAAATGCAATCTACTTTTTTTTCTTTTTTTCTACTCTTTCTTTCCTTATAAGGTAGACGACGACTTACAACACTTCATTGAAATAACGTCAACAGCTTAAGGAGAGTTACTACTTGCTTTCATGTTGTGATATTTTCCTTTTGTTGTCTTTTCTTTTTTTTCTTTCTTGGGTTTTTTCTTTTCTGGTATCGAGCGCAAATTAATTAGCAAAACAAAGGTAAGTTTTTGATGTTTCTTTGGATTATTGAATTTTTGTTTAGTTTTGTTTTGTTCTGTTTTGATATGTTTTCTTCTTTCTTTGAGTCTTTAGTTTTTTTTTGATTTTTCTTTTTCAAACAATCACTTTCCGTTATTCTTATTCTTAGGACCACAACGACACGCATGAAAATCTCTTCTACAGTTTGTTTACGTTCTCACCACGAGTGTGTTGTTGCTTTTTTTTCGTTTATACCGTTACTGTGCGACAATTCGCAAATTCACGTGCGTTCGGTTCAACTGCCAACTGCCAAATCAGATGAAGAGGGAAAAGCAACAAACCAAACAATCTATGCAAAAAAAACCAAACACACAAGCCGACAACAAATGTTAGGGTTGCCAATGCTTGGGAAATGAGGAAAACATTTTTAATTATTAACCCTATTTGCCACAGACTGAATATAACGATTTCCTATGGAACTCTCTATTTGTATGTGTGTATGTGTGCTTAAAAGCACTTCAAAAATATGTTTTTATACCGTACACCATTCTCTATGGAGGGCATATTAGATTTGCCAGTCCGTTTGTAACTTTTCGAAATATTCATAATAGACCCATCAAAGTATTTATATTCTGGATCAGCGTAAAATTCTAAGACGATCTAGTCATGAACGTCTGACGGCCGTCTGCTGTCTGTTTTAATCACGCTATCTTTCGAACGAATTGAGATAGAAGACTAATATTTTGCATACATGCATAGTTTACCAGTAGGCAGGTAAAGTTCGTAAATTGGCCATATCGGTCCACGTTTTCGTATAGCCCCCATATAACGATAACTCCCGATATTCGGTATTTTCATGATTTTAGCGAAATTATTTAACGGAATTATTTAAAATTTCATATTTCTAAATGGGTACTACAGCCTATAACAAAAATTGTGTCCTCCCGATATTCGGTATTTTGATGATTTTAGCGACATTATTTACCGGAATTGCTTCAAATTTAGTATTTGAAGTTCGTAATGGATACTACAACCTATGACAGAAAATTGCCCGGGCATATCCTCGTCTTCATATAGCCCCCATATAAAAATATCTCCCGATATTCGGTATTTTCATGATTTTAGCGACATTATTCACCGGAATTGTTTCAAATTTGGTATTTGAAGTTCGAAAACGGATACTACAGCTTGAGACAGAAAATTATCTGTGCAGGTCCACGTTTTGATACATCCCTATATTCGGCATTTTGTTGATTTTAGCGACATTATTCAACGCATGTTTTTTTCAAGTTTCGCATTTGAATATTGTAATGACCTATGACAAAAGTTGCCTATGCAGGTCTACGTCGTCGTATAGACCCTTATATAACAGCTACATTCGGTATTTTTAAGATTTTAAAAGAATTTTAATGGATTTTTTTTTTTTTTTTTTGAAAATTGCCAAATTCGTTCCAAATGGTGGAGGGTATTAAGAGGTCGGCCCGGCCGAACTTAAGGTGGAAATACATAAAGCGCTTATTTGGCTGGCTTAAGTCATCGGCTGGCTTCTTCGGAAATTAACAAAGGAGCCTAGGGCCAAAATCGAACTACGTCAACCTAAAACTCCTTTGTTCCTCTACGAAGAAGTCATGTTGCCCTATTCCAGAACTGTGAGAATGTAAACATTTTTCTTAAGATAACCGATTTTCTCTTTATGAGATTGGAAAAAATTATAAAACTAGTAGATTCTTGCAGGTTCATATATAGCTAAAATGAAAGGATTCCAAGAAATCTTAATTCGAAAATTTCAAAACATGTCAAAGAAGGGGGAACTTTTCGCCCTCTATTTAGGTTACTATATTCATACCCACTACACCAGAAGCGGGCCAGGGTCTTTGGGCATTTGTTTGTGACAGGCAAAAGGAAACGAGATAGGCCCATAGTTCTTTTTTATGGTCTGCATAGAATCACATTCTGAGTCGATTTGTGCATGCCCGTCCGTCCGGCTGTCCATGTATTTTTGTAAACAAAGTACAGGTCCCATTTATTGTCCGATCCAGATGAAATTTTGAACAAGTCTTTTACTTGACCCAAGGAAAAACCCTATTGAAATTGGAAATAATCGGTCAAAATTTAGAAATAGCTCCCATATATGTCTTCGCCCGATTTGCTTTATATTGTACACCAAAGCCGTAATATCAGCCCAAATGGGATGAAATTTGGCTCTTACGACCAAATCGAGCCTAGAAACAAGTATGTAAAATTTGGTGAAAATCGGTTCAGATATAGCTATAGCTACCATATATATTGTTCATCCGATTTGTTATTTTTGTCCTCCGCAGCCGTAATATGCCCTCTGTAACAATGAAATTTGGGGAAATATATCAAATACAGCTCAGAAATACCTTTGCCAAATTTTATCGGGATCGTTTTAGGTTTCAACATGACTCCCATATATATCTTTATCCGATTTCAAGTTAATTGTGCACTAAATGGGCAATATAAGCCCGAACTGAAAAGTCAAATTCAGCAGAAATAGATTCAGAGGAGGATATTCTTTACTGGTCCATTCGAGTTTTTATTACAAATTCCTTTTAAATATAATGCTCGTTTGCTAATTGAAAAATAACGAACTGTATGTGAAGTACCCTGTTATTGATATGGCATTGCCATCTAGTGGTGAGTAGTATGAAAAAGCCAAACGCCAACGAATCATAGAAGGAAAGCTGCCATATGGCAACATAACGTCTTATCGTTACTAAACGGCAACTCTGTGATGACCGTTTTGCCAAATTGTTGTTGTTATTATTGATCTTTTTTGATGATACATGGCTCAATCAAGCCTTGCTCTGCAAAACAAACCGTAATTTTTGCAAAATGTCAAGCACACTCATTTAGTTGTGAATGGAGAAGAGAGTAAATGGTGAAAGTGAGAGAAAATTACTACCTTACCTGTTTATTTCATTATGAATTCTATGAAATTACTTTGAAATGTTTCTTTTGGTTTCAGCAGATAATATATCTGTATATTTAACTGTTATTTTTTTGTTATAAAATATAATAAAAACTACAAAATGAAAATATTTTCAATTAGAAAAGAAAACCAAAAATAACAATGGTAAATTAAAAAATTATTCCATTTCCAATGAAAATTAACAATATAAATAACAAAATTTTTCTATAAAATGTTACAAAGAGAGAGTGAGATAGAGTTAAAATGGAAAGAGTACATGAGATAGTTAGAAAGAGAGCGCCGCTCGAACAGCAATGAGGCATGTATTAGTTCCGGTTTCAGTTTCAGTTTCATTTAATGAGATGAGTTTTTGTTTGTTTTTAACTAATGTTTTTGAACTACATTCTAGTTATAAAATATGACAACATTGTTCCACATTTGAGGCCGTGGAACTACGTGGCTTGATATTACTATAGTCATTGGTCTGTAAGAAAGATAGAAATATAGAAAATAAACGGATGGATAGAAAATAATACACAATATTGAGAGTAAAAAAATAAAGCATAAAAAATGGATGTAATGGACCCTGGGGAAAACTAAAATTGATGTATTATGTGATCATTAGTGTTTAAGGCGACCTTTAAGTGAGAATTTCAAGCAGTGGGGACGAAAAAATGAGAATTCAGCAAAAATGAGAGTTTAAATGAGAGTTTATCAAAATACCAAGTATTTAAATAGTTCTGTTTTGCACAAAATTATTCTAAAGCCTTTTTTTATTTATTTTTTTTTTTTTTAATTGTAACCTTCTACCTTTATTTTTTTTTTTTTTTTTGTGAAAATATTTATAAAATTAAAATTGAGAATTTTAAATTTTTTACATAAAATAATAAGTGGCCAAAAAGTGAAGATCTTTACTCAAAGGAGAGAGGCGCTTGAAACCTAAAACATAAAAATATAATTTAAAATTATAAAAAAAAAATTAAATTAAAGAAATCATGAAAACAGCTTTATGAGTGGCTTTATAATAAAAAAATATTTTAGTTAAAAATAAATTAATAAAAAACACTTGAGAATTATTAATGATGGATTTTTTAATTATTTATGAGGATCATTGCAGATTTTTTTTATATTTTTAAAGGAAACAGTCATAGGCGTGCCTCTTTGCATAATATTTTTGAAGTCTGCTCAAGACAAAAACGTGTTTTTTGGATAACATAAAAATATATGGACCTGCCACAATTAGTAGAACCCATTTTGTACTGTGACTACCGAATTGTATGCCATTACGTTAGAAACTGAGGCTAAAATCGACAAAATTCCGACTATCAGGTGGTACAATTATAAGGGGGCTATAGAAAAACGTGGAGCTAAATAGACAATGTTCTGCCACATTAGATAGAACCAATTACTAACGTCAATTTGCGAATTTTATGCTATTCCGCTAGAAACTGAGGCTTAAATCGTAAAAATTCCAAATATGGGGAGGTACAATTATATGGGGCTGTAGAAAGACATGGAGCTAAATTGACAATGTTCTGCCACATTAGATAGAACCCATTACTAACGTCAATTACCGAATTTTAAGCTATTCCGCCAGAAACTGTGGCTAAAATGGACAAAATGCTTAGTATCGGAAGATAAAATTATAGGAGAACTATAGGAAAACGTGCACCTATATAGACAACTTTCCGCCACAGTAGATAGAACTCATTACGAACTCCAAATACCGACTTTTAAGCTATTCCGCTAGAAACTGATTCTGAAATTATCAAAATATCAAATATCGGAAGGTACAATTATATGGGGCTATATAGAAAAACGTGGAGCTAAATAGACAATGTTCTGCCACATTAGATAGAAACCATTACTAACTTCAACTACCGAATTTCAAACTATTCCGCCAGAAACTAAATCTAAAATCATCAAAATACCGAATATCGGGAGGTACAATTATATGGGGGATATAGAAAGACGTGGAACTAAATAGACAATGTTCTGCCACATTAGGTAGAACCCATTTCTAACTTCAATTACTGAATTTCAAGCTATTCCGCCAGAAACTGTGGCTAAAATCGACAAAATACTTAGTATCGGAAGATAAAATTATAGGAGAACTATAGGAAAACGTGCACCTATATAGACAACTTTCCGCCACAGTAGATAGAACTAATTACGAACTCCAAATACCGACTTTTAAGCTATTCCGCTAGAAACTGATTCTGAAATTATCAAAATATCGAATATCGGGACTTAAGAACGGGCATGGGCAAATCGACTCAGATACTAAATAGGGACAGGCTAAGGAGAGAATCAATGCCTGCAGACAAAAGACGACTCTGCGCAAATTATTAGTTCTCTATGACATGCCGTTTGAACATGGCTAAATCGATTCAGATATTAAAATGGGACAGGCTAAGGAGGGAATCAAAAATCTCTTTTATCGTAATTTCATGTATAACAAAAAAAAAAAACAATTAAAGCTTTTTTTCAGAAAGAGATTCTGACTGGCACAGAAGTGGCGATTAAGTACATTCAAGGCACCGTTTGAGGAATACCATATCTTTCAGAGAATTTATCCCTACCACCTTCTTTTCTGTCCTTCCACCCTGTCCTTATTTTTCAGGGTGATCGGTCTCCAAGTGAAGTGCCAGAAAAAGTCAAATACGCATCTAAAACCTAACATAACCTCTCCACAAAGGAAATGTCTTAGATGACGTTTGTTTGGTGGAGAATTCCTTCCAGGTTTCTTTCCTTTTTTTGGATTTCGATGAGGCTTGAGGGTTTTTATAAAGACCTTTAAGAGGTCCAAAACCTAATATTACCTCTATACGTTTGTTTGGTGGAGAATTCCTTCCAGGTTTTTCCTTTTTTTTTTTGGATTTTGATGAGGTTTGAGGGTTTTTGCAAAGACCTTTAAGAGGTATAAAACCTAATATAACCTCTATACATAGGGAATGTATATTAAATTAATTGTTTTATTAAATTAACACTTATTTTGAGATTCTATTCTCTAGGTGCAAAAGTGATACCCTACAAATGGTAAAAAAAACATAGGTACTTGGAAAAAATATAAAAAAATCAGATATAATTTCAATCCCTAGAAAACATATTTTTAAAAAATCCACATTTATTGCCACACCTTGAAATACTATTTCTAAGAAATCAATCAATTTAATTGGGCCTTGAATAAATTTATATAAAAAAAAGTATTTTGAATAGTATGTTAAAAATCTACCTTTTTTTATTTGAAAAAAATTTAAAAAGATGTTTCAAGGGCCTTTTTTAAGACATTGAACAAATAAACGTGGATATTTAAAAATATCAGAGCAATAAAACGTGGATTTTTGAAAAATATTTTTTAAGAGACCTTTGAACATCGGACCAATAAAACGTGGATTTTTGAAAAATATTTTTTCAAAGATCAATAAGACATGGATTTTTAAAAAATGTTTCTTTTTTTACAAAGACCTTCGACCATCGGAACAATTAAACGTGGATGTTTTTAATATATTTTGTCAAAGAATTCCTTCCAGGTTTTTCCTTTTTTTTTGGATTTCGATGAGGCTTCTTAAAAGTTTTTATAAAGACCGTTAAGACTTTTTCTATCTATAGACTTTTATGAAGAGAAGGAGGTCTCATGGTGGTCCCTTAATGTCCTCTCTTTATAAAATGCCTGTATGTCTTCTTTATTTGAAGGCTTTGACCGAAGATGATTTAATAAAATTCGTTGATCTTATTTTCAAAAACAAAAAAATCCATTAAAAACCAATTGGTATCCTACCTAGCAAAGCGATACAACACACCTATTAAATACCGAAACTTCTTCTTAACATGTCATCCAATTGGCTCCCTAGTAGACAAATATTCTGTGAACTTTTCATTTTTTTTTAGCCAATTTTTAAATAAAAACTTTTTTTCAAAATTTGTAGTACTACTTGGTTTTTGTTTCATTTATGTTATTTTTATTGAACTATTTTGTTGTTGTTGTTGCGGTAATATTTGTATTTTTTTTTCTGAATATAATTTTTTCGAATAGTTAGCCATTGTTTTTTTTTCATTTTCTTATTTATATATTTGTTGAGTTTTTTTTGTTTTCTTTTTCAATAAATAATGTTTTACAATTTGCATTCAATAAAGAGTGAGAGCTTGAGTATTGTGTAATTTGGGTACAATACTGTGTTGCTTTTTATTTTTGTTTTTTAGATACAAACTAATTTGTGTAAAGTTTGCTTTCAGGGGAACAGAGCTCAGAAAAGGTGGAAAAAAAATAAGAAGAAAAGAAAAAAAAGAGAGGAGGGTAGGCACAAATAAAGGTATTTAATAAAGAAATCAAGAAGAATGTATATTTCAAGGAAAGTTGTACAGGAACTTTGGATGAAAAAAAGCAGGACGGATATTAGCAGCTGCGTAGTCAGGAAAATTGAGCCACATGGCCTGGCATTTGTTAAACATTTTTTGTATTTTCTACAAAAAAAATAATGTTTTCCAAATGTTTTCTTTTTCTGGCTATGTCGCTGCTATTCTCCTTGTTGGGGAGTATTGCCTTTATAACTATGATAATACTATAAATTATAATTGTTTTATAGTTGTGGAATTTCCGTTTTTTTTTTTTTTAATTTAAAGGTATTTTTTAATTTCTTCTATTTTTTATATTTGCTTGCTTTATTTATTGCCAATGTTGTTGTGGTTGTTTTAGTTTCTAGAATTCACTTCAAGGTGAGGAGAAAATAAATGTAATTTGTTCTTCTTTTGCATATTCTCTGGCCTTTAGTTTTGGTTTTCAAAAGATTGAACTTTTGAGATAGTGGCAGAAAACAAAACCCAAAAACTACAAAAAAACTAAATTATTTCATTAATTTACCCATTTAGCAAGAATGTCCTGAAACGAGAAAAAAACCAAACCAAATAAATTTAGGCACATATTCTCTTTGTTCACTACCTCAAAGATTTACCTTCATATCGTCCATTTCCTCTTCGGAAGATGAGTGTGACAAGCCATTATAGGTTTTGAATGTGACATTTTTCATAAAGTTTTTCAAATAGCTAGCACTCAATTGGCCAAATTTATAGGGAACAACAGGATCAAAATCACCATGGCATTGGAATATCTACAAATACCAGAGAAGTCTTTATGAGTGTGTACACAAATCAAATCAAGTTAATTTTTCTTACAGGTATTTCATCGGAATTTGTTTTCAAACCAGGAAATTGTTTATGCAATGGCAGCCAACACGACAGGGCCACAACACCGGCCAGCGGCTTGTTATAGGTCAAGGCTGAATACAGGGCCAAAGCTCCACCTTGTGAGAAACCACCCAAGACAATACGTTCAGCGGGTACACCCTTTTCAATTTCGGTATTTATCATGCTATGTATATTCTGTGAAGCCTGCTTAATGCCCTCCTCATCTTCGGGCCCGGAAATATCCAAAGTTTTCAAATCAAACCATGATGGCATACGAAAACCGGCATTCAGTGAGACGGGCTGTGTTGGTGCCGTGGGGCAAACAACTTTCATGCAGGCCGGACGTATGGCAGCCAAAGCACTGCTCCAACCATGTCTGGAAAATAAATTTTAAAAAATATATATAAATTATATATACAATTTATATATAAAACAGAAGAATAGTATGGTGGGATTGTGTCAAGTACTCTTTGGCTTTGTCTGATCAGAGAAACTGTTGGGAAGATTTAATTTAGGGTATTTATATCTACAACCTTATGTTCTTCTATTTCGTTCTATACTTATTTTTCAGCTGCTCATCTTAGACCTAGTGAAATGGCTGTCAACTGCCAATATAAAGTCTAGCATTACCTCTATCCTTAGGAAATATCTTACATGTCCATTGTGCACTGGAGAATTTCTCCAGGCATTTTTATGAAGTGGAAACTTTGAAGGTTTTTTTTTAAGACTTTTTAGAGTTCTTCTAGTGAAGAGGCTGTCAACATAAAAAGGCAAATACTCATATAAAATCCAGCATAACCTATATCCATAGGAAATATCTTACATGTCCCTTGTGTACTAGAGAACTCCTCCAGGCTTTTATATGAAGTGGTGGCTTATGAAAGTTTATTTTTTTAAAGATTTTTTAGAGTTCTTCTGCCAATAGACTTTTTGGAATAGAGGAAGTGCTCATTGTGGTCTTCTATTTCGCACAAAAAGGTCCTCTATTTAAAGGTGATCTGAGGTGGTGAGATTTAGAGATGATCTGAAGTGGAGGCTTTTCAAAGACTTTTTAAATTTGTTGTGTTAATAGACTTTTGGAATAGAAATAGTGCTCAATGTGGTCTTCTATATCGCACAAAAAGGTCCTCTATTTCCAGGTGATCTCTTGATCTCTTTTCTATGTTTAGGAAATTTCTAGAATTTCTCTATTTGCACAGGGAGCATCTCATAGGGTTTTTTTTATTGACAAATGTAGATCTATATTAACTTTTTAAAATTTAAATTAGATCTTCTTCGTTCATGGAACAACTTTCACCGGGGTTCCATCAACACAAAACCTCTATTCGACCTTTTGTATATGACTCACTTCTTAGTGGAGGAGGTCTCTTAGAATTCTTTACTTAATCACTCTACAGGGTGAGATAAAAAAACTGCAACCAACTTGAGACTGCTGTCATATGTCTAAGCCACTCGTGCGACAGCTGTTAAAATTATTCCAGTGACTGCTCATTATATTGCTTACAAGCGTACAAAAGCAATTTGGATAGAATTTCCCGGAAAAAAAAATCGTCTGTGTCTCGTACCATCGCTTGTTACCGTGATACTGGTAGCATAGCCCGAAGGCAGTTGACGGAAGAAAACAGCAACATCTGCAGAAATGGTTCGAAAAGTAAAGAAGCGACCTGATCGAAACCCGAGTCGCAGTGGCCGAAAAATGGCTCGTAAGCTGAACATATCGCAATATTCTATTCGGTAAATATTGAAAAATGTGCCCGGGGTAAAGCCATTGAAACTCCAAAAAGTGCAAGAACTAACACCGCAACAGAAAAAAAAATAGACTCAAAAGTGTTAAAGATTTGTTTCGCTTGGCCGAATGTGGTGAACTGCCGAATTTGATTTGGTGGTCTTTGATGAGAAAACATTCATTGTCCAGCAGGTTGTAAACAAACAAAATGATCATGTTTACTTGCCCAAGAGGTCGGCTGAAAATGTGCACCTTCGGTTAGCCAACTGGAACTCAAGCATCATCGGCCATGATGATGGTGTGGACCGCCATAAAAGCGGATGGTCGCTCTCCGCTCGTATTAATCGACCGTGGCATCAAAATATATGCCGAATATTATCGCGAAAATCTTCTGCAGGGTGTATTAAAGCCTTGGGCACGCAAACATTTTCGCCGTAGACCTTGAACATTCCGACCCAGTATCGCATCGCACTCAGCACGTGCCACCCAAGAATGATTACAAAATGAGATTCCTCGCTTCATTTCCAGCGCACAATGGCCACCAAAAAATCTTCGGATACCAATCTCCTTTGGACTATTGTGTCTGGAGTATTTTGGAAAGCAAGGTTGGCACTAAAAAATACCAAAGTGTCTATTACCTCAAGCAAGAGCGCTTCGCCGGGAATGGGCCAAAATATCGCAGAGCAACATTTAGGCAGCGTGTGACGGTTTCATTGGACGTTTGAGGGCCATAATTTGTGCCAAAGGTGACCAATTCGAAAAAATCTAAACTTATTCTAAAATTTGATTCTATTTCCGACATTTTTTGCTTTCATTTAATAAAATTTAAAGAAAAGATAGAAATTATGATGTTTGACTTTGTTGCTGTTTTTTATCTCACCCTATACTTTAAAATTGAAGAACTTTTTTTTTCAAGTCACCAAATTTAGATCTCACTTTTAGCCATGCATGCTTCTACCGAGCGTAAATACTTGTTGTGTTAAATATCAACTCCTAAGGATATCAGTGTCATGTCGAACCTACAAGGACTGCATCTCAACAAAAGCCCATAGTCTCCTGTTGCAACAAATTTAGACCTCACTTTTAGCCATGCGTGCTTCTACCGACCGTAAATAGTTGGTGTGTTAAATAAGAACTCCTAGGGATATCAATGTCATGTCACACCTACAAAGAAGCTAGGGTCATCATCATTGATATGCAACTCAACAAAAGCCCATAGAGTGATACGGACACGTCCATAATGACTTGCAAATAACAAATTGATTAGATTAGTTTATATAAATGTCAAAGTACACCAAAAACAACAGGAAAACTATTATTAACACTCTACATACCCAGTATCGCCAAGACCATGCATAAATATCAACTGTAATTAGAATGTGAATGCGATGAGACATGAAAGTGGGGGAGGAGGGAGAATAGAAAAAAATGACACGTTAACCTTGTTAGGGAAAATTCAATATTGTTGGCTAAACTCACCGTAGCAGTATGTTTGGCTGTAGCCTCTATAATAACGGGTGCAATAGACATTTTTCTTTCGTTTTGAATAGGGAAAATATAAAGGGTTGTGGGTTGGTTGGCTAGTATTGCTTGTAGTTGATTGTTGTGTGTGTGTGATCTTGTGTTATCTTCTATAAATCCAGGTACACTTTTTTCCTTCTTTTTATTGCTCACAACAAGGTTTGAGGCAGGCTCTCATAAGTGGGGGGAGAGATTTTGCAAATCACAACACGGGAAAAAGACTAGAATAAAAATAGAATCATGAGTTTCAGTTTGATTTTAATTATTCATAATTTTAGCTAATGCGGCATCCAGCCAAGAATTTTGCAAAAGTTGGCTTATGAAAGAATTGCTTGTTTTCGCATGTGCAGTCAGGCAGCTTGATGTTTCATTATGTATGTACTTAATCACTAACACCAACTCATGCCGGTAAAGGATATTTTAACTTCTTCTTAATAGTTTTCTTTCTTAATATTTTCATTCTTTTTTACCTAATTTATTTTATTCAATGAGTAGACGATTAATTATTCTTGTCAATAAGGTTATTATAAGAGTCTAGTGCCTTGCAATTCTGTTTGTGCCGCCGTTTGAAGCCAATACAAAGTTAAGCCACAGCACATATGACGCCGTTGTGAAAGTAAGAAACAGTGCGTAATGCAAAATAATGGATAAAGACAGAATAATAACAAAAACAGTATACACTGATTATGGAATGTATTTAGAATGAAGGAAAGCGATAAATAACACGAGAAGACCAGAGCAAAGAACAAAAAGCGCTAAGCGATGCTATTTTATTTTAGTTTGTTTTTATAAGAATAAAGATGAATAAAATTGGGATATGTAGTTCCTTTTTTTCGCCCGGTTAAGGGATCTCAAAATCGACATTGGAGTTTAATGTGTTCAGGAAATTGTCCACTCCCGGAGTGTTAGATACATACTGGGTTCTTGGAAGTGAGCTATCTTCATTTTTATCAAAATTTCTAATATTTTTCAAATAGAACTAAATATGACCATTGAGTAGCCCAGTAGCAAGAGATAGGTAAACTTAGACTGACTTTTGTCTAGTCAAATAAGGGTTTTGTAAATCGTCATAGTATTCCTACCCTCCCCGCCGTTTCCACAACAATTGCCCTTTGTCTAAATATTCAACGCCGCGTTGTGGCTTCCTTTGTTCTCCAAAATTAGCTTCTTGCTACGCCTAGAAAATTCGAAGAATTCAATTCTGATTGTTGGGGTTTCACAATATTTTCCCAAAGAAGACATTTATACGACAATTTCGAATATAGATCTTGGTGGCGAGATTGTCTGATTTTTGCATAGTTCCCTTTGGCTGTTGCAAGGAAATGCAACGATATGTAAAAACTACTCTGAGCCTCAATGTTGAAAACAGTAGCTTAAGACACCCATTTATTATTGGATTATCTTGAAAAAATACCTCCATCTGCCACCCAATAAGGAAAGAATTTAGTGAAATTTTTATGGGAGAAAATCGCATTTTCTTATTCAACATTTAAAGAAAATTCCATTAAATTAAAGATAAAGTAGTTTGGTATTTATTTCAGAAACACAAAAAACAAATTATTATAAACGCAAACAGAACATATTTCATTTTATGATACAAAAAAAAAAAACACTTTCTGCATTATTCTATTCCAACTGCTGCAAAACGTCAGCACATACTTTCACAAACCCCTGCACGTTCAATGCTTCTTGTAGCGTAAATTGGGGGATACCACGAACCTTCTGGGCCATTTCTTGGATTTTTTTCCTCCATTGCAGTGTAGAGGATTCGCGTAGTTCTGTAATGTCGTACAATTCCAAGATCATCTTGGAGCGTTTTGAAGGCATCGCTGCAGTTTCTGCATCATTTTCGGACTTTACTTTCGAGTCCTTACCAGTTTTCTTGGATTCCTCCTTCTTTTCACATTCAACGTCAGCCTTTGGCATTTTGTCAATGTTGATTTTCTTTTCGATTTCCATGTACCTAAGTTGATTCAGGGAAATATTTACGGCCACCATTGATTCAGATAAACGAATAACGGCAGAAACTACATATATTTTAGATTTTCGATTGAGTAGGGTTTTAAAAAATTCCTCGAATTCCTTATCCGTTTTCTCCATTTGAGTTTTGATGGTTTTCTTGTCGGTTTTAAGTTCAGACATTTTTTTTTCCGTTTAGCTTCCGCAACAACCACAATTGATTTTGAACTTGGACTGAATCTGGTGAAATGATTCAATTTTATGCTTGCTTCAAAATGGGGAAGTACCAAGTGCAAGTGGTATATCTTTACAGGGTGATACAGAGTAATTGCTATTTATGAATCACCTTGTATCTCACACGGCTGACAACATGAGAGTGACAAAGTGTATTCATGGTAGAAAAATAAAGGTAGACGTATCGACACAGATGCTGGGACAATGAACTGTTAGATTTAAGGATTGAAAATGTTAATTAAAAAAATATTTAAATTTGTAAAAATTGTTGAAAACTGCGAAGCAATAGAGCAAAACTTTCCTGACAACTTCGACCATGTCATTTTTCAAATAAAATTTATTTTCGTATCTAAAATATTTACGTATGACGAGTGGCAGATTTTACAAAAAAACAAAAAATAATCTCTAATTGTTGGCATTCCTTGGCACGTTTCTAATCTTAGGAAAACCATGTTTAGTTAATGGTTGTCGGGTTTAAACCTATGAAGATAGCGATTTTAAGCCCTTTATCTTAAGGTAACGTTCTCGTTTCTACAATTATTTGAGAGTCCTTAGATAATTTTTTTTAAATCCTTGCTTATTTGAGTGTCCTTAGAAATTATTTTGAAAAAATCATTATTTATTTGAGAGTCCTTAGAAATTATTTTGAAAAAATCCAAAATAATTGAGAGTCCTTAGAAAATATTTTTTCAGGATTCATTAAGGAGTCCTCGGAAAATATTTTTAAAAAGTCTACATTTATTTTGGAGTCCTTGGAAAATATTTTCAAAAAGAATCCTAATTTTTTTGAGAGTCTTTAGAAAATATTTTCAAAAAGTCGGCATTTATTTTGGAGTCCTTGGAAAATATTTTCAAAAAGAATCCTAATTTTTTTTGAGAGTCTTCAGAAAATATTTTTAAAAAATCCACGTTTATTTGAGAGTCTTTAGAAAATATTTTTAAAAATCCACGTTTATTTGAGAGTCTTTAGAAAATATTTTTAAAAAGTCTACATTTATTGAAGAGTCCTTAGAAAATATTTTTAAAAATCCACGTTTATTTGAGAGTCTTTAGAAAATATTTTTAAAAATCCACGTTTATTTGAGAGTCTTTAGAAAATATTTTTAAAAATCCACGTTTATTTGAGAGTCTTTAGAAAATATTTTTAAAAATCCACGTTTATTTGAGAGTTTTTAGAAAATATTTTTAAAAATCCACGTTTATTTGAGAGTCTTTAGAAAATATTTTTAAAAATCCACGTTTATTTGAGAGTCTTTAGAAAATATTTTTAAAAATCCACGTTTATTTGAGAGTGTTTAGAAAATATTTTTTTTAAAAATCCACGTTTATTTGAGAGTCTTTAGAAAATATTTGTAAAAATCTACGTTTATTTGAGAGTCTTTAGAAAATATTTTTAAAAATCCACGTTTATTTGAGAGTCTTTAGAAAATATTTTTAAAAATCCACGTTTATTTGAGAGTCTTTAGAAAATATTTTTAAAAATCCACGTTTATTTGAGAGTCTTTAGAAAATATTTTTCAGAATCCACGTTTATTTGAGAGTCTTTAGAAAATAATTTTAAAAATTCACGTTTATTTGAGAGTCTTTAGAAAATATTTTCAAAAAGAATCCTAATTTTTTTGAGAGTCTTTAGAAAATATTTTTAAAAATCCACGTTTATTTGAGAGTCCTTAGAAACTATTTTTAAAAAATCTACGTTTGAGAGTCAGGCCTTGTGTCAAAATCTTGACAATATCGGTGCCTGTACTTAAACGAAAATTTCCGCCGACAATTTCCTGGAATGAAATGTCTATCCGACTGAAAATGAAGGAGGAAATTCGTTGTCTTTTGCTCCATCCCAGAACCTGCAAGAATCTACTAGTTTTGCGATTGTTTTCGATATCATAAAGGAAAAAGTGGTTATCGTAGTAAAAACTTTCTAAGGATGCAAGTACATAGGCATATTTTGTGACATTTCATAACGGGACTACAGAGCCGCACTAAAATCCTACCGGCGTTTTCCATTATAATTTGGCTTTAATATGCCTAGCCATGACTTCAAGCTTCTTATGTACTTGCAGCTTAATTCTCCTGCCATTTAATGAATTAAATAAATAAATTTTTCTTTATAATTTATGTATTCTTTTTTATGAAATTCAAGGTATTCAAAGTGAAAAAAAAGAATTAAAAAAATACTTCATTTTTAACGGAACACTATTGGCATCTTTCCAAATTAAAATTCAAATAATGGTGTATCTGGAGACACTGTTGCAGGCTCAAACGATCAATGACCTGTGCTGCCCTCTCCGTCAAACGGATGACTTTCTCTCTCCACTGCTGTGACATTGCCTGGTGTAAATGGGATATGTCGTACAACTCCAAACTGTCTTCTCCGATTGATGATTTTGTTCTGCGAACGGCATTTTATCAATTTTGCCCTTCAATTCGACTTCCATGTATTCGAGTTTATTGAGCAGAATAGTTGTAGCCAGCATCGGTTCGGAAAGATTTATGCCAGCAAGATGCACATAAACATCGGCTTTTTTCTGGCAAATAATTTTTATAAAAACATCAAATGCCTTGTCCGTTTTCTCCATTTCAGTTTCAATGGACTTCTTGTAGGCTTGTATATCGGACATTTTGGAATAGCAGTTAAATAAAGTACTGCCTCTTCGGGGGAGAAATTACGAAATGACTCCGGCAAAATGAAGTTTCTTGGTAAATGGGTAAGTCCCGTTATTCCGGTGAATTTTCACAGGATGATACAGAGATTTAATGACATTTATGAAATACCCTGTTTATCGCATGGCTGACAACTTTGTAATGCAAAAGTATCATGGTAGAAGAATACAGGTAGATGCATCAGCCCCAAGCGCACATTGATATGTCGATAATTTTAAAATGTTATTTTCTTTTTTTTTCTCAAAAATATTGAGATTTTTACATATTTTCCTATACGACGCCAATTGGAGGTTGTTATGATATGCATTTTCAACAATTTTTATAAATTTTGTATTAATTTTCATTGAAAAAAATTCAATTTCAAGATTGGTTTGACAGTATATTGTCCCAGCATCTGTGTCGCTGTGACTGAATGGATTCTTCTACCAAAGAAAAGAGAACAAATTCATTCCGTTTCTCATTCTAGTTGTATGAAAACGTTATCTATCGTCCCTGGCTTTGAAGTGTGTACAGTGTGAAAAATAGGGAAACATAGATCGACTTTTGACTCGACAAGTAAACAAGTTGCCAAAATGGATTTTGTGATAATAGGAGAATAAAAAAGAGATTATTGGATCTATTGCAGAGTACATAGTTCACTTCCAAGATTATTTTTGTGGGAGAATGAGAGGGAAGTAAAAGGGAATATAAATCAAAAGAGTACGATTCTATTTCAGTCTCGTTTTTTGAAAACGGTATTCGTCGTCTATGGCTTTGAAGTATATACAGTATGAAAAATAGGGAAATATAGATCGACTTTTGACTCCCCAATTAAAAGGTGTGCAAATTGAGTTTGGGATTTTAGGAGTACATATCTTACTTCCACGTCTATGTTAAGGGAGTAAAAATAAGGAGAAAATCAGGGAAGGTTAGGGACATATAAATCAAAAAGGAAAAGAGGCTAGAAATGTCAATTTTCCAGCTACTCCTCATGCGCTTTTTATACAAAAATATTAATTCAAATGTCTTAAAAGGCAACCAGTAAAAAAAGTCTAAATTCCGGGCGGGCCAACTTTATGATACTCTACACCACTTAGCATATTCAGTAGAGCTTTACATAACAAATAAGGGTTTTTATGGGGAATTTGTGAGAATTAAATCATATCGTGATTTTATCATGATTATAGTTATAATTTAAAGTCCCAAGGAATGAGAGGAATATCCTTCCCTGAATCGATTTCTACTAAAATCGCCGAGTCAGTTTTGCCTTGGATGAACAATATACATTGGAGCTATTCTTGTTTCTAGACTCAATTTGGTAGTAAGTGGCAAAATCCATCCCATTTGGGCTAATATTACACCTTTGTTGCACAATAAAGGGAAAATGTAGGTCCACGTTTTGGTATAGCCCCATATAATGGTACCTCCCAATTTTCGGTATTTTGGTGATTTTAGCGACCTTATTCACCGGAATTGCTTCAAATTTGGTATTTGAAATTCGTAATGGATACTAAACCCTATGAAAGAAAATTGCCTTCGTATATCTCACATATAACGGTATTTGGAATTCCGATTATTCCGATATTTGGAATTTTGATGATTTTAGCGACATTATTCACCGGAATTGCTTCAAATTTGGTATTTGAAGTTCGTAATGGATACCACAGCCTATGACAGAAAATTGTCTGTGCAGGTCCACGACTTCGTATAGCCCCCATGTAATAGTACCTCCCTATATTCGGTATTTTGATGATTTTAGCGACATTATTCACCGAATTTTTTATTCAAGTTTCGCATTTGAACATTCTAATGGCTTATGATAAAAGTTCCCTATACAGTTCCATGTTGTCGTATAGATGTCTACTTTCGGTATTTTTAAGATTTTTACAGAATTTTATTTATTTTTTGATAATTGCCAAATTGATTCCAACCGGTGAAGGGTATTCAAAGTTCGGCTTGAAATATGTTTAATTTTTAGAATATCCCTTTTTGGTTTTCTTTAACATCCGAAACAGAAAACGTTCTGTTCTGTTTCTGTTCCTTCGCTTTTTGACATTAATTCTTTTTTTCATTTTAACAACATAGGGAAACATAGGTCGATTTTTGACTCTTCACCTGAAAGATTACCAAATTCACTTTGGGGTTATAGGGAATAAAAAAGATTATTTAATCTATTCCCCCATACAGAAGTAGCTTCCAAGGCTATTTTTATGGGAGAGGGAGGTAAAGGAAATATAAATCAAAAGGAAAAATGACTAGAAATTAACATTTTCTGGGCAATTCCTCTTGCGCCTCTGTTCTTTTTTTTTCTTTTTACAAAAATATTAATAAAAAAGTCTGAAAAGGCAACAATGAAAAAATAAGTTCAAGGTCCCTATTCGTTATTGAAAAAAAAATCTCCAAAAAACCACGTTCATCCTATTCATCCGATTTATTATCAGAACAAATATTGTTTTTTCCGATTTGAAATAAAAAACCTTTGGTTTCTTGCTTTCTTCTTCTGTTTATTTATATATTTTTTGACAATTTTGTTTTTTTTTAGGGGAACATAGATCGACTTTTGACTTTTCAATTGAAAGATTGGCAAATTGTCTTTGGGGTTATAGGTGAATTAAAAAAAGATTGTTTGATTTATTCCCCCATAAAAATGTAGCTTCCAAGCCTATTTTTTGGGAGAGGGAGGTAAAGGGAATATAAATCAAAAGGAAAAATCGCTAGAAATTTGAAATAAAATCTTTGTTGTCTTGCTTTCTTCTTCTGTTTATATATTTTTGACAATTTTGTTTTTTTTAGGGGAACATAGATCGATTTTTGACTCTTCAACTGAACGATTGCCAAATTGACTTTGAGGTTGTAAGGGACTTAAAAAAAGATTATTTGATCTATTCCCCCATACAAATGAAGCTTCCAAGACTCTTTTTATGGCAGAGGGAGGTAAAGGCTGGACAATTCCTCATCCAATTCTTCATTTTCGCTTTGAAATAAAACACCCTTGGTTTCTTGCTTTCTTCTTCTTCTTTGTTTTATTTATATATATATATTTTTTAAATTTTGTTGTTGTTGTTTAGCTTGAAATATGTTTAATTTTTAAAATATCCCTTTTTGGTTTGCTCTAACCACCGAAACAGAAAATCTTCTGTTTCTGTTCTTTCGCTTCAAACATATATCAATTATTTTTTTTAATTTTTTTTTTGTATTTTTCACATTAACAATTTTCAGATTTTTTTTTTGGTTTTTAATATTTGTTAAATCTTAAATTATGCATATTTAAGCCTTGTATGTTTGGTTTGGTTTTGTTTTTTATTTTTTTTTTTAATATATTTCTGTTAAATTTTTGTTAGTTAATATTTAATGTTAAGTTTCTGTTCCTTTTCTTCGGTCTTTGTGTTAAAAAGTCTTTTTTGTTTTTGTTTTTTTTGTTGTCAAATAACATTTGAATGTCTTTCTGTCATTCCTTCAATCATCCATTGATTTGCGTTTGTTTTGGTTTTTTTTTAATATTTTTTTTTGTTTTTGTGTATCGAGAATTGTGGAGGCGGGGAGGGGGAGATATTGTTTACAATATTCATTTGTTATGGTTTATTTATTTATTTATATCCTTTGTCATAATAAATTGTTGGTCTTGGTTTTTAGAAATTTTTGCAGAGTATTTTTAAGAGAATAATTTTTACTTTTTTTTTTTATTTATTTTTTTGAAAAATATTTTTTTTTAATTCTGCATTTACTAGTTTTTGTTAGTAAAGAAATAGTGTTTTTTTTTTTCAAAATATTGAAAAGGGCGGGTTTTTTTGTATGAGTGAGTGAGTGGGTGATGTGCCGTATTTTTTTTGTTTTTTTTAGTGGCAAGGCATGAAATGTCCAGGAACTAAAGGTAAGAATACATAAAAGCCTTTTTTAACTGGCTTAAGTCATCGGCTGGCTTCTTGGGAAAAGAGGAAATGAGCTTAGGCTAAAATCGAACTAAGTCAACCTAAAACTCCTTTGTTTCGCTACGAAGAAGTCAGCCAAAAAGCCTTTTATGTACTCTCACCTTGACACACTGTCTGCTGGGTCCAGGATATTTCACACCAAGTCTTATTCTCCCATCTGTTTTTTTTTTGTGAAAATAGCAGCATATCCTTAAAATATGTCCTTGTGATTTGTTATGTCATTATTAAAGCTTATATTTGTTTTTGGTTGGTTGGTTGAAACTGATGTTGGCGCAGATATTTTTCCATAAGTTTTTTTTATTTATTTATTTGTTATGTTGTTGTGATAGAAAATTTGTTGTTGTTGTTTTTGTTTTAACTATTTTCTTTTGTTGTTGTGGCTTTTTTGTTTAATTAAGCACTGAAAAAACATTAATCTTAGTTGGCAATTTAAAGATCATTGAACAAGAGCCACGTAACAAATTAACAACTTTTAAAGCATACTTTTAGGCGTTTTGTAAAGAATTTACATTTCTTTGGGTTTTTTTTCTCCTATTTTATTTTTCTTGATTATCCTAAGATAAACTTGTAAATTTGGTAACAAAAATTATTTCAAGTTCAAAAGACTCACTACTAATGACCCGGTTTTGGGGGCGTTATTCACATTTTGGTGCTCATTTTGATTTTATATTGGGTGTTTGGTTTTCCTTTTTCTAATAATTCGATCTCTATATTTTTTTTAAAATTTCTAATCTACCGTGAGTGATGATGGGGTGTCTTGTTCAATATTCCTTAAATCGTATTTTTTGTGGAATAAGAATTATTTGTTTGGTTATCGGTTTTGAGGAAATAGATTTTGTACAGTGTCGTTTTTTTCTGGGGAGGAGGGCAGAGGAAGTGGGTGGTGTGTTTTATTATTATTTTTTGTAAACATTTATGAACATTTAATAATAAAGATAATGTGTTTTTTATGTAAAATGGAAATACAAAGTTTAGAAAATAAATTAAAAAAAAAAAATTCTTTTAAAAATTTAAAAAAAAAAAATTTTTTGAACTGGTTACTCTTTATTTTCGGTGACGAATACTCGTGATTTTCATGTGAAACATTTTTAAAATTATATTCGAAATGTCCCGCAATTATTTTTTTTTCTTAGGAAACGGTTACTTGGATTTTTGAAACCGGTTACTCGGATTTTTGGAACCGGTTACTCGGTTTTTTACGAACGGTCTTTGGGGTTTTTGGGTAACGATTACTCGTGGGTTTCATATGAAAGTTTTCAAAAATTCTATAGAAAAATTTTCTGCAATTATTTTTATGTTTTGAAAACGGTTACTCAAAGTTTTGAACCGGTTACTCAGGATTTTTAGGCTATGTTTTGGCCATATATGTCTTGGTAAGGCCCATTAAAAAAGAAAACAAAGAAATAACAACAGTTTATTGAAATTCAATATTTTAGGAAACCGGTTACTCGGTTTCTTACGAACGGTTATTGGATTTTTAGGTAACGATTACTCGTGGTTTTCCTATGAAAAGTTACAAAAATTCATAAAAAAAGTCTGTTATTATAAATTTGTTTGGAAACCGATTACTCAAAGTTTTGGAACCGGTTACTTAGGTGACTTTTAGGCTATTGTTGGCGAAAACAGGCTTTTTATATCTTTATTAAAAAGAAGATAAGTAAATAACAACATTTTATTGAAATTCAATATCCTAGGAAACCGGTTACTCGGTTTCTTACGAACGGTTATTGAGATTTTGGGTAACAATTACTCTTTGTTTTCGCATAAAAAGTTTCAAGAATTCTATAACAAGTTTTTTTGAAATTATTTTTATTTTTTGAAAACGGTTACTTGAAGTTTTGGAACCGGTTACTTAGGTGACTTTTAGGCTATTGTTGGCGAAAACAAGCTTTTTATATCTTTATTAAAGAGAAGATAAGTAAATAACAACATTTTATTGAAATTCAATACCTTAGGAAACCGGTTACTCGGTTTCATATAACCGTTTATTTAGTTATTGGGTAACGATTACTCGTTGCTTTCGTATAAAAAGTTTCAAAAATTCAATAAAAACTCTCTGCTATTATACATTTTTTTTGGAAAACGGTTACTCGAATTTATAGAACCGATTACTCAGGTAAATTTGGTTTTTGGATTTTTAGGTAACGATTACTCGTGATTTTCCTATGAAAAGTTTCAAAAATTCTAAAAAAAAGTTTTCTGTAATTATTAATATTTTTGGAAAACGGTTACTCCTAGTTTTGGAACCGGTTAATCAGCGGGTTTTATACTACCGATGGCGATAAAAGGCTTCTTATGCCTTCATTATAAGAGGGATACACAATATAACAAAATGTCATTGAAATTAAATATTTTAGCAAACAGGTTCCTCGGTTCCTTACGAACAGTTCTTGGGTTTTTAGGTAACGATTACCCGTTGTTTTCGCACGAAATCTTTCAAGAATTCTTTAAAAAAATATTCTGCATTTATTTTTATTTTTCGGAAACGGTTATTCCAAGTTTTGGAACCGGTTACTTAGGCGGTTTTTAGACTATTGATGGCGATAATAGGGATCTTATGGCTTTATTAAAAAGAAGACAAAGAATTAAAAACATTTTATTGAAATTCAATATTTTATGAAACCGGTTACACGGTTTCCTACAACGATTATTGGGCTTGTGGGTAACGAAACCTTCTTGTTTTCGCACGAAAACTTTCAAGAATTCTTTAAAAAGATCTTCTGCAATTATTTTTATTTTTCGGAAACGGTTACTCCAAGTTTACTCGGTACCGGTTACTCGGTACCAAATCATTTTTTTCGGTCCATAAGATCTTCCATAACCAGTAGTTTTAGTATTCCTACAGCCTAGAAAGTTTCAATCAATTTCAAATGTAAAAATTCGACTTTTCCAGACCGGTTACCTGGTACTATGAAACGGTTACTCGGTTTGATGATTCAATATTTGCTTGTAAAATTACAATTATTGAAGCTTGGAGAAGTCTAAGTGCTTATAATTAGATTTATGCGAAATTTTAAAGTGGTTATTCGGCTTTTTGAACAGGTTACTCGTTTTTCTGAACCGGTTACTTGGGTTCTTTTGAACTGGTAACACACAATTTTGCATTCATTTCAGTTATTATTACAGTGTCATGTGTATTTTTATATTTTTTATTTGTAATTTAGGATTTGGGATACGGTTACTTGGTTCAATCAATTAATATTTGCTTGTAAAATTACAGTTATTAGTGTTAAGAAAACTCCAAAAGCTTATAATGAAATTTACGTTGAGCTTTAAAGAGATTTTTTGAGGTTTTGAGCTGGTTACTCGGTTTTCTGGAATCGGTTACCCGGGTACTTGGAACCGCTAACACGCAATTTTGCATTAATTTTGCTACTTGTTATTGTACAGTTTTATGTATAATTTGATATTTTCTATTATAATGGTTATTATAATGGTTTTTGAGATGTGGGTAACGGTTACTCGGTTCAGTGAATTAATATTAGCTTGTAAAATTACAATTATAAGGGCTTAGAAAACTCCAACAGCTTATAATGAGATTTAAGCTAAGCATTGAAGCGTTTATTTGGGTTATTGAACCGGTTACTCGGTTTTCTGGAACCGGTTACCCGGGTACTTTGAACCGGTAACACCCAATTCTGCATTAATTTTGCTACATGTTATTGTGTTTAATTTGATGTTTTTGAAATGCCGATTTGGGATTTTGGTAACGGTTACTCGGTTCGATGAATCAATATTTGTTTGAAAAAATGCAAGTAATGGAACTTAGAAGACTCCAATTGCCAACAACGAGATTTACACAAAATTTTGAAGCGGTTTTTTTGGTTTTTTTGAACCGGTTACTCGATTATTTGAACCGGTTACTCAATTCGATGAATCAATATTTGTTTAAAAAATCGAAATTCATAAAGCTTAGAAGACTCCAACTGCTAACAACGAGATTAACACAAAATTTTGAAGCGGTTTTTCGGTTTTTTGAACCGGTTACTCAATTTTTTGAACCGGTTATTCGGTTTTCTGCAACAAAAAAATTTTTAAATTTCAAATTGAATTTAAATGAAAATATTTTCCAAAACTTTGTGTTCCCATTTTACAGCTTAATAAAATAAATAATAAATTATTATAATTATTAAGTTTTTGTTTTTTGAAACCAAATAAACTTAAAATCTAAAATCACAGAAAGAAACATATACACATATATTACGTAGAAGTAGAATTACTTGAATTAGAATACAAAAATAAACTATATAACATCAAGAAAAAAATTCGATCTGATCTAAATTAATATTCTCTTGTTTTTATACCCTCCACCAAAAAAGGTATGGAGGGTATATTAACTTTGTCATTCCGTTTGTAACTCATCGAAATAATCATTTTAGACCCAACAAAGTATATATATTCTTGATCAGCGTAAAATTCTAAGACGATTTAGCCCTGTCCGTCCGTCTGTCCGTCTGTCCGTCTGTCCGTCTGTCCGTCTGTCCGTCTGTCCGTCTGTTGTAATCACGCTACAGTCTAAACGAATTAAGATAGGAAGCTAAAATTTTGCACAGATCTCTCTTTTGTCTGCAGGCAGGTCAAGTTCGAAGATGGGCTATATCGGTCCACGATATCGTATAGCCCCCATATAACGGTACCCCCCGATATTCGGTATTTTGATGATTTTACCCACATTTTTCAACGGAATTGTCTGAAAATCCACACAAGGAGTTCCTTGTGGGTACTTTTTACCTCGGCAGAGAATTGTCCATATAGGTCCACGATATCGTATAGCCCCCATGTAACGGTACCCCCCGATATTCGGTATTTTGATGATTTTACCCACATTTTTCAACGGAATTGTCTGAAAATCCACACAAGGAGTTCCTTGTGGGTACTTTATACCTCGGCAGAGAATTATCTATATAGGTCCACAATATCGTATAGCCCCCATATAACGGTACCCCCCGATATTCGGTATTTTGAAGATTTTACCCACATTTTTCATCTGAATTGTCTGAAATCCCACACAAGGAGTTCCTTGTGGGTACTTTATACCTCGGCAGAGAATTATCTATATAGGTCCACGATATCGTATAGCCCCCATGTAACGGTACCCCACGATATTCGGTATTTTGATGCTTTTACCCACATTTTTGAACGGAATTGTCTGAAAATCCACACAAGGAGTTCCATGTGGGTACCTTATACCTCGGCAGAGAATTGTCCATATAGGTCCATGATATCGTATAGCCCCCATGTAACGGTACCCCCGATATTCGGTATTTTGATGATTATACCCACATTTTTGAACGGAATTGTCTGAAAATCCACACAAGGAGTTCCTTGTGGGTACTTTATACCTCGGCAGAGAATTATCTATATAGGTCCACGATATCGTATAGCCCCCATGTAACGGTACCCCACGATATTCGGTATTTTGATGCTTTTACCCACATTTTTGAACGGAATTGTCTGAAAATCCAAACAAGGAGTTCCTTGTGGGTACTTTATACCTCGGCAGAGAATTATCTATATAGGTCCAAAATATCGTATAGCCCCATATAACGGTACCCCCCGATATTCGGTATTTTGATGATTTTACCCACATTTTTGAACGGAATTGTCTGAAAATCCACACAAGGAGTTCCTTGTGGGTACTTTATACCTCGGCAGAGAATTATCTATATAGGTCCACGATATCGTATAGCCCCCATGTAACGGTACCCCACGATATTCGGTATTTTGATGCTTTTACCCACATTTTTGAACGGAATTGTCTGAAAATCCACACAAGGAGTTCCTTGTGGGTACTTTATACCTCGGCAGAGAATTATCTATATAGGTCCAAAATATCGTATAGCCCCCATATAACGGTACCCCCGATATTCGGTATTTTGATGTTTTTAGCCATATTTTTCAACGGAATGGTCACAAGGGGTTCTTTGTACACAAGGGGTTCTTTGTGAGCACTTTACCCACCGACAGAGAATTCTCTATATAGGTTAACGATAACGTATAGCTCCCATATAACGGTACCCCGCGATATTCGGTATTTTGATGATTTTAGCCACATTTTCACATCGTATTGTCTGAAAATCTACACACGGAGTTCCTTGTGAGTACTTTACACGCAGACATATATTTGTCTTTATAGGTCCACAATATCGTATATCCCCCCATATATCGGTACCTTCCTATATTAAATATTTTAAAAAAATTTATTGGATTTTATTTTTTTGAAAATTTTCTAATTCGTTCCAAATGGTGGAGGGTATTCAAAGTTCGGCCCGGCCGAACTTACTGCTTTTTTACTTGTTTTTTCTGTCTTTCAGGAACTAAATATTTTTTTTTTGGGTTTTAGTTTTTTTTGCATTATATAAAAATTAGTAATACAATAAAGTTATATAAATTAGAAAAAAAAATTGTTTTATATATATATATATAATAAGACTACACCGAAAATAAGTTACAAAAAAAATTATTTCTTTGGGTGTTTCCTTTCGACAATTATTCAATTATCAAACAACGAGGCATGTGATCTTTGAGATATTCAAAGAGTTCCTGGGATGCACCCGGACAATTGGTCAGCTCCAATTCTTGCAAATGCCTCAACTGTATGAGACTGGACAGACCCGATGAGGTAAGCAATGGACAGCCGGCCAGCGAGAGGACCTGCAGGTTACGCATTGAGCACAAATGTTGTAGGCCAAAGTCACGAACTTGTGAGCACCAGCGTAAGAATAAAGCGGTTAGCGAGAGCATGGTGGAGATGTAGCCAACACCAATGTCGGTTATGTGGACACATCTGAAAATGAGAAAAAAATGTTATAAAGTCTTCTAGGGGTTGATAGGGGTTCAGGAATGTTTACCTATCCAACGTTAATTCTTCCAATTGATTTAGATCACAGGCAATATACTCCAGCGAGGCATCCGTTATACGTGGACACCATGACAAATCCAATGCTCGTAATTTTTGTAGATTTTCGGCAATCAGCTCCACACCATCGTCGGTCAATTTACTACAACCGGATAAGCTTAAAACTGTCAAATGCGGCAGCGAATGGACTGCAAAGATAAGAAAATCAAAGATATTTTGAGAAAAAAAGTTCTACTTATATTGCGATTTTTACATGATATCTAATAGAGTTATGGAGATTGGTTGTCAAGAGACCCTTTTTGAAATTTTCTGAAGAATATTTTCCTCTCTAAGACCAAATCTCTAAAGTTACGTTTTCATGCAGTACAGAAACGATTTGTAAATATTTAATAAAAATTTGCAAACAAAAATTTTAAAAGTCTTTTTTATATATCCAAAATTGGCCTTGATTTTTAGTCGCACTTATTATATATAACGATTTTTTGTGTTCGAAGACTCATAATGGAATTTGATAAGGAATATTTTTTCCATTAAGATCAATGCTCTAAAATAATGTTTTGATACGATATCTGGCCATTGAAAAAAAAATGTCCAAAAGTTTCACACAAAAAATTATAAGTAGTTTTGAATATAGGCAAATTAGGTCCGAAATTTGATCGGAATATTCTACATATTCCGATTTCTTATGTTCGGAGACTCATAATGAAATCGAATAAGGAATATAATTTTCATTAGAACCAACGCTCTAAAATAATGTTTTGGTACAATTTCCGACCATTGAAAAAAATGCCCAAAAGTTGCAAGGAAAAAAATTACAAATAATTTTGTATTTAACCAAATTTAACCCGATATTTAATTAGAATGCGTTATATATTCCACTTTTTTGTGTTCGAAGACTCATAATGGAATTTGATAAGGAATATTTTTTCCATTAGGACCAATCCTCTAAAGTTATGCTCTGATACAATATCCGACCACATTAAAAAATGTCCAAAATTTTCAAATAAAAAATTTACAAGTTATTTTGTATATACTTAAATTGAAACCGATATTTAATTAGAATATACTATATATTACGATTTCTTGTGTTTGGGGACTCTGAATGGAATTTGAAAAGGATTATTTTTTCCATTAGGACCAATGCTCTAAAATAATGTTTTGATACAATTTTCGACCATTGAAAAAAGTGCTCAAAAGTTGCAAGCAAAAAAACTACAAATAATTTTGTATTTAACCAAATCTAACCCGATATTTAATTGGAATGCGTTATATATTCCAATTTCTTGTGTTCGGAGACTCATACTAAAATTTGATAAGGAATATAATTTTAATTAGGACCAACGCTCTAAAATAATGTTTTGGTACAATTTTCGACCATTGAAAAAAATGCCCAAAAGTTGTAAGGAAAAAATTACAAATAATTATGTATTTAACCAAATTTAACCCGATATTTAATTGGAATGCGTTACATATTCCAATTTCTTGTGTTCGGAGACACATAATGGAATTTGATAAGGAATATTTTTTCCATTAGGACTAATCCTCTAAAAGTATGCTCTGATACAATATCCGACCACATTAAAAATGTCCAAAATTTTCAAATAAAAAATTTACAACTTATTTTGTATATAACCAAATTGAAACCGATATTTAATTAGAATATACTATATATTACGATTTCTTGTGTTTGGGAACTTTTAGTGGAATTTGACAAGGATTATTTTTTCCATTAGGATCAACGCTATAAAACAATGTTTTGGTACAATTTTCGACCATTTTTAAAAATGCCTAAAAATCCCAAATAAAAAATTTACATGTAGTTTTGAATATAACCAAATTAGATCTGAAATTTATAGAGTATTTTTCTCATTGAGTTCATCCCTCTAAAGTGATGGTTTCATAGAATTTTCGACCAATTAAAACAAAAATACCCAAAAAATCCATATGATATGATTTTCTTTATATATTAATATTCATAGGCCTATTTAGCCTATACATAGTATATATACACGTTTATTGTGTTCAGAGACCCATAATGAAATTTGATGTAGAATATTTTTTCCATTGGGATCATTGCTTTAAAACGGCATCTTCATAGAATTATCGACCGAAATCACAAAATACCCAAAAGCTTTTATTTGCCCAAAAAACAGCATCAATTTTATTTATCGATATATATCGATAAATGTTTTATTTTCAGATTTCGATTGTTCAGAGACCCATAGTGAAATTTGCTGGCGCATATTTTTTCCCTTGAGACCATCTTTCTAAGATGCAGTTTTCAGGGAGATTCGGAACCATTTTGAAAATTACCCAAAAATTAAAAACAATTTTTTTCCACCCACTAAAGAGCCTGTGTCTTATTGCGATTTTCATTTGGTTTTAATTGAAAACTGTTACAATTTTATGGGTTTGTATTCCGACCACAATACTTCAATATTGTCGATTGTGGTCAATATTTATGGTTTCCTTTTGTTGATTGTATTGTTGCATTCGAAGCAATTGGATTTCACAATTGAATTGTGTGTGTGTGTTTGTGAAGTAATTGTTGTAGTTTTTGTAAATCAGGAGGCGGCAGGGGTGGCATATATATCAGTCTGTAACTTCCTCCCTTCAACCTCCCTCCAACCTTTATATATAATTCCATATAGCCTTGTTTAAATCTATGCCCTACAAACAGCTATTGATTTACGCCACACCACTACAATGATGAAATGATGCTTGCAATGTCTGTGTGTTTGTGGTTGTGATTCATGCACTTCCCTGCTGTGAAGCCAATCGATTTCAACAATTTTTCAATTCTCTGTCATAATATCATCATATTTCATATAACAGTTGTAGCCTCCTCACACCCAGAAACAATTTATAGTTCAATAGAGCATTTTGTGGTTTTTGGTGGGTGCCATGGATGTATTCGTGTGTGTGTGTGTGTGTTGGGGGGTTTGTGTATATGTGAGCTGTAGTTTATTGAGGTAATCCAGAAATTGTTTATTAAATGTTATTTTATTTTTATTATTATTGCCTCAATCCAAGGATTTGTTCTTCATAAAAACACAATTTTTCCCACTGAACGCTGGGCTAAGATGGCTAGAAGGCCACATGAAGTAAAGCAAAAAAAAAAACAACAACAAAAACACAGAATCCATAACAGTTAAGTGGTTTGATTTATAGATAAAAAATAAAATATTTTTCCTCAAATCAATAGAATTATCAATCAATCCTGCTTTTCTAATACAAATTTGAGGGATTACTGATTTTTTTTGGAAAATATTTGAATTTTGAAACAAAACTCAAACAAAATCGGCGTTTAGAATTTTGGTCCTCATGGAAAAAATATTCGTCTTGTAATTCTACTATAAGTCGCCAAACACAAGATATCGATATCTATAACACATATCGGTCGAAAATCGATGCCCATATTGCCATATAGAAAATAAAATAGCCATTGAAGTTAGATTAAATTTTTGGGTGTTTTTTGTAATTGGTCTAAAATTCCCCAAAGACGTTATTTTAGGTAAATGGTCTCAATGGAAAAAATATTCTACATCGAATTTTAGTATAGGTCCCTGAACAAAGAAATATGTCTTTATAGCCTAATTCAACGAAATATCGGTAGAAATGTGATAACAAATAGGAAACATGAATAGGAATTTTGAGCACATTTTTTTGGTTAATTTTTGGGAATTGGTCTGAATTTGGCCCAAAACTGCATTTTAGGAAGGTGCTCTCAATCGAAAAAATATTCTGCATCGAATTTTATTAGGGGTTTCCGAACAAAAAAACTTTGTAATTCTAATATAAAATAATCAAATATTGATAGTAATATGGGTATAAAGAGTAAGGAATGTATTGGAATTTTGAAAGGGATTTTTGGATATTTTTGGAAATTGTCCCAAAATTGTCCCAAAACTGCATTTTAGGAAGGTTCTCTCAATGGAAGAAATATTCTACATCAAATTTCACTATTGGTCTCTGAACAAAAGATATCAGTACGTTTAACACATACCAGTCAAATACCTCTACAAATTCGGAGTACCTAATAATACTTTTACCCTTAACATACTTACGAATTTGTGTATTTTTCAAAATCGATACGGAAATCTATGAAAACGTCATGTCATGGTTTTGACCTTAAAGAAACTTATGATCTGCATCGAATTTCAGTATAAGTCCCTGAACACACCTAATCCATAGATATGAAATATATCCGACAGATGTCGCTAACAATTCGAAGATTTTTATTGATTTAGTTTTGTTGACCTTTGTTGGGCCTATTTAGAAATTGATCGGAAATTCTATGAAAACATAATTTTAGTGAGTTAGACTCAATGGAAAAAATGTTCTCTATCAAATTTTACTATGGGTCTCGGAACAAAAAAACTTTGTAATTCTTATATAAAATAATCAAATATTGGCAGTAATATGAGTATAAATAAATAAAATTAGTGAAATTTCGAAAGGGATTTTTGGGCATTTTTGGGAATTGGTCCGAAATTGCCCCAAAACTGCATTTTAGGAAAATGCTGTCAATGAAAAAAATATTCTGCATCGAATTTCACTATAGGTCTCGGAATAAAAGGTAGCAGTACGTGTAGCACGTACCAGTCAAATACCTCTACAAATTCGGAGTACCTAATTCCTTAACATTGCTGTACAAATTTGGGTATTTTTTAAAATTCCTACCTATCTATGAAAACATCATTTTATGGCTTCGACCTCAAAGAAAGTTATATTCCAAATCAAATTTCAGTTTAAGTCCCTGAACACACCTAATCCATAGATATGAAATATATCCACCAGACGCAGCTGGCAATATGAAGATTTTTATTGATTTAGTTTTGTTGACCTATGGGCGCTTTTTATAAATTGATCGGAAACCATATGACAACGTAATTTTAGTGAGTCAGTTTCAATGGAAAAAATATTGTACATAGAATTTTACTATGGGTCTCTGAACAAAAAAACTTTGAAATTCTAAAATAAAATAACCAAATATTGGTCGTAATATGGGTATAAACAGAAAAAATGTTAATGGAATTTCGAAAGGGATTTTTGGATATTTTTAAGAATTGGTTAGAAATTACCCCAAAAGTGCATTTTAGGAAGGTGCTCTCAGTGGAAGAAATATTCTACGTCGAATTTCACTATAGGTCTCTGAACAAAAGATATCAGTACGTGTAACACTTACCAGTCAAATACCTCTACAAATTCGAAGTACCTAATAATACTTTCTCCCTTAACATTGCTGTACAAATTTGGGTATTTTTTAAAATCGCTACAGTAATCCATGAAATCGTCATGTCATGGTTTTGACCTCAAAGAAAGTTATGATCCGCATATAATTTCAGTATAAGTCCCTGAACAAACCTAATCCATACATATGAAATATATCCACCAGATGTCGCTGGCAATTTGAAGATTTTTATTGATTTAGTTATGTTGAACTTTGTTGGGTGTTTTTAGAAATTGATCGGAAACTCTATGAAAACGTCAATTTAGTGAGTCAGCCTCAATGAAAAAAATATTCTCTATCAAATTTTACTATGGGTCTCGGAACAAAAAAACTTTGTAATTTTTATATAAAATAATCAAATATTGGTAGTAATATGGGTATAAAGAGAAAAAATTTTAATGGAATTTTGATAGGGATTTTTGGATATTTTTTGAAATTGGTCTGAAATTACCCCAAAAGTGCATTTTAGGAAGGTGCTGTCAATGAAAAAAATATTCTACATCGAATTTCACTATAAGTCTTTGAACAAAATATATCAGTACGTGTAACACATACCAGTCAAATACCTCTACGAATTCGGAGTACCTAATAATACTATTTCCCTTAACATTGCTGTACAAAATTGGGTATTTTTTAAAATCGCTACAGTAATCCCTGAACTCGTCATGTCATGGTTTTGATCTCAAAGAAAGTTATGTTCCGAATCAAATTTTAGTATAAGTCCCCGAACACACCTAATCCATAGATATGAATTATATCCACTAGATGTCGCTGTCAATTTTTTTTTTTATTGATTTAGTTTTATTGACCTTTGTTGGGTTTTTTTAGAAATTGGTCAGAAAGTCTATGAAAACGTCATTTTAGTGAGTCAGTTTCAATGGAAAAAATATTGTACATCGAATTTTACTATGGGTCTTGGAACAAAACTTTGTAATTCTTATAAAAAAATAATAAAATATTGACAGTAATATGGGTATAAATAAAAAAAATATGAAATTTTGAAAGGGATTTTTGGATATTTTTGGAAATGGGTCTGAAATTGTCCCAAAACTGCATTTTTGGTGTATAGTATCAATGAAAAAAATATTCTGCATCGAATTTCACTATGGGTCTCTGAACAAAAGATTTCAGCACGTTTAACACATATCCGTCGGATGCTTCTAAAAATTTGGAGTACCTAATAATACTTTTTCCCTTAACATTGCTGTACAAAAGTGGGTACTTTTTAAAATCGCCACAGAAATCTATGAAAACGTCATGCCATGGTTTTGACCTCAAAGAAAGTTATGTTACAAATCAAATTTCAGTATAAGTCCCTGAACACACCTAATCCATAGATATGAAATATATCCACCAGATGTCGCTGTCAATGCGAAGATTTTTATTGATTTAGTTTTGTTGACCTATGCTGGGGCTTTTTAGAAATTGATCGGAAACCTTATGAAAACGTAATTTTAGTAAGTCAGACTCAATGGAAAAAATATTCTACATCGAATTTAATTATGGGTCTTCGAACAAAAAAACATTGTAAATCTTATATAAAATAATCAATTGTTGGTAGTAATATGGGTATAAAGAGAAAAAATGTATTGGAATTTTGAAATGGATTTTTGGATATGTTTGGAAATTGATCCAAAATTGCGCCAAAACTGCATTTTTGGTATATATTCTTGATGAAAAAAATATTCTGTATCGAATTTCACTATAGGTCTCTGAACAAAAGAAATCAGTACGTGTAACACATACCAGTCAAATACCTCTACAAATTTGGAGTACATAATATTACTTTTTCCCTTAACATAGATGTACGATTTTGGGTATTTTTTAAAATCGCTACGGAAATCTATGAAAACGACATGTCACGGTTTTGACCTCAAAGAAAGTTATGATCTGCATCGAATTTCAGTATAAGTCCCTGAACATACCTAATCCGTATATTTGATGTATATCCGACAGATGTCGCTAGCAATTCGAAAATTTTTATTGATTTAGTTTTGTTGACCTTTGTTGGGTCTATTTAGAAATTGATCGGAAAGTCTATGAAAACGTCATTGTAGTAGGTGGGACCCAATGGAAAAAATATTCTGCATCAAATTTCAGTATGGGTCTCCGAACAAGAAAACTTTGTAATTCTAATATAAAATTATCAAATATTGGCAGTAATATGGGTATAAACAGAATAAAATGTTATGGAATTTTTTTTGGGTGTTTTTGGAAATCGGTCTATAATTGCCCCAAAACTGCAATTTTGGTATGAAGTTTCAATGGAAAAAACATTCTGCATCGAATTTCACTATGGGTATCTGAACAAAAGATATCAGTACGTTTAACACATATCCGTCGAATGCCTCTAAAAATTCGGAGTACCTAATAAAACTATTTCCCTTAACATTGCTGTACAAATTTGGGAATTTTTTAAAATCGCTACCTATCTATGAAAACATCATTTTATGGTTTTGACCTCAAAGAAAGTTATGATCTGCAACAAATTTCAGTATAAGTCCCTGAACATACCTTATCCGTAGATATGAAATATCTCCACCAAATGTCGCTGGAAATTCGAAGTTTTTTATTGATTTCGTTTTGTTTAAGTTTTTGGGTCTTCTTGGAAGTTGCTTGCCAAATCTATAAAGATGCCATTTTATGGCTTTGACTTCAAAGGAAATAATATTGTAGATCAAATTTCAGTACGAGTCTCTAAGAAAACCTAATCCGTAGATATATCCGATAGATGTCGTTATTATAAAATTGAAATTTGTAATTGATACTGCTCTTTTCAAGTTTTTGGGTTTTCTTAGAAATTGCTCGCAACTCTATGAAGACGTCCTTTTTTGGCCTTGACCTCAAAGAAAATAATGTTCTATATCAAATTTCAGTATTAGTATTTGAAGAGAATAAATTCGTAAATAAAATATATATCCGACAGATTTCGCTGATAATATGGTATACAATTAAAATTTTTAATAGAATTTGGGATTTTCTTAGGAATTGGTCTAAAATTCTATGATAACGTCAATTCAGAGACTTGGTATCAAGGAGAAAAATATTTTATATCGAATTTTACTAGATGTCTTGGAACAAAAGATATCTGTAGGTACAATATTTATAAGGGATATATAGTTTGCAATATGAGCACATGAACCTTACATTTTTGTAAGTACTTTGTTTGAAATTTTTAGTAACTTTTGAGAATAGACCCAAAATTGTGTCAAGACGTCATTTTATGGCTTTGGCCTCAAAGGAAATAATGTTCTATATCAAATTTTACTATGAGCCTCTGAAGAGAATAAATTCGTAGATATAATTTATCTCCGACAGACGTTGCTGGCAAATGCGGTATAAAACTACAATTTTTAATTGGGTTTGTTATGTTGATCTTTTTGAGGTTTTCTCAGGAATTGGTCTAAAATTCAATGAAATCGTAATTTTTAAGACTTGATATCAATGAGAAAATTATTCTACAATGAATTTTACTAGAAGTCTCGGAATAAAAGATATCTGTAGGTATAATATTTATAAGGGATATATCGTTTGAAATATGGGCAAAGGAACCACAAATTTTTTGTAACTACTTTGTTTGGAATTTTTAGTAACTTTTGAAAATAGATCCCAAATTGTGTCAAGACGTCATTTTATGGCTTTGGTCTCAAAGGAAATAATGTTCTACATCAAATTTCACTATGAGTCTCTGAAGAGAATAAATTGGTAGATATAACATATCTCCGACAGATGTCGCTGGCAATAGGGTGTACAATTAAAATGTTTAATTGAATTTGTTGGGTTGATCTTTTCGGGGTTTTCTTAGGAATTGCTCCAAAATTCAATGAAAACGTAATTTTTGAGCCTTGGTATCAATTAGAAAAATATTCTACATCGAATTTTACTTGAAGTCTGGGAACAAAAGATATCTGTAGGTATAATATTTATAAGGGATATATCGTCTGCAATATGGGCAAATGAATCTTACATTTTTGTACATACTTTGTTTGGCATTTTAAAGAACTTTTCAGAATAGATCTCAAATTAGGTCAAGACGCCATTTTAGAGGATTGGTTCCAAAGGGGAAAATATTCCTCATCGAATTCCACTATGAGCTTCCGAACAATACAAATCGCTTCTTACAACCGATAACAATAAAATGTTGGGATGAAATTTGCTATATTAAAATTATTTCTTATCAAATATTCACTTGTAATACCAAAGTACTTTTGGGAATTGATCCAAAGTCGTATGAAAACCTTACCTAAGGGAGTTGGTCCCAAAGAAAAAAATATTCAACACCAAATTTCAACATGAGTCTTCAAGTAAAAGTTATCGGTATTTATAATAGATATCCCTTAAAAATGAGGCTCAATTGCGATATATCAAAAATAAAATTGCCTCTCTCCAAGTTTTATCGATTCTTCCTCTCACTCTCTTTGCCCAAAATATATTATTTTGAACTTTTTATGAGCCAAAAATAAATCGGTGATTCCTTTCTATTACATTTCCAAAGTCTTTTTTACACAAAGGTCAAAGTTCAACATCATCGTCATTGCCATCATCATCACTGTCTAAGTACTGAAAATTACTTGCAGTCCATATACATATATATATTCGTCTTACTGCTTAAAGGATTAAACTTGACTGGTAGAATGGGGCGACAGGAGGTTGGAGGATCCATGGCATTGTCTTTCAAAATCTTAGAATAAAATTTCAAATTCTTGTTGTTGCTGCTGTTCAATCGTTCGTAGGTGATTTTTAAGCGGATTATTGAGGTTTTATTTGTTTCTTTGTTTTCGGGTTCTAGTTGGCAGAGAAATCGAAAGGCAGCAGTAACAACAACAACAAGAAGGATGAGTTTTGTTTTTGTGAAAATTCTTAAAGATAACATCGTTTAGGTTTTAAATGTGGTCAATATCGGCTTTAAGGAGATTAAATACAAGTAAGTAAGCTTGGCTGGACGACAGAGGATAAAATGGAATTCTTGTAATATGAGATTTCTTGGAAAGGATTAAAAGAAAGGAATAATAGATAAAAATAAGATAAAATAAGAGGGTGGAGGAGTTTGCTGGAAGAACCTTGGAAAAAAGGTCCTTGAAAAAAGGTTTTCTAAAAATATCAATGATTAAGGTCCTCGGGAAAATGTTTTATTAAAAAAAACTTGTCCAAGGTATATGAAAAAATATTTTCTAACAAAAATCCCTGACTAAAGTTCTTGGAAAAATATTTTCTAAAACATCTATGCACAATCCCCCAAAAAAAATTATTTAAATTCCAAGCCTGAGGTCCTTACAAAACATTTTGTAAAAAAATTCAGATATAATTATTCGATTAAAAATCCACACCCATGGTCTATGACAAAAAAGGGGTTCTTAACAGCCATGCTAAAGGTCCTTTAAATATATTTTTAAAAATTCACGAAAGGGTCTTCGACAAACAAACCATAAGAAAAACAAAAACCTCAGAAAAAGAAAAAAGTCCTTAAAAAAGTTTTAAAGGTCCTTAGAAACAAAAAATAAATAAAAAAATCCTTGTCCAGGGTCCTTAAAAATTCTAAGAAAAAAATTCTTGGCTATGGTCCTCAGAAAAAATGTAAAAAAATCCTTGCCTAAGTCGTTTAGAAAAAAATCCAAAAAAAAATTGAATTATGTCCTTAGAAAAAAAGTTAAGAAAAAGTCATTGCCTAAGGTCTTTAAACAAAATTGAAGAAAAAAGTCCCTGTATAAGGCCCTTAAAAAGTTTTATGAAAAAAAAAGTCATGCCCATAGTTCTTAAAAAATTAGGAACAAAAAATTCTTGCCTAAGGTCCTTTGAAAAAACATAAAAAAATATTTGCCCATGGTCCAAAAATTTTAGGTAAAAAATCCTTCGCTATGGTTCTTAGAAAAAAAGATAAAAAATCCTTGCCTAAGCTCCTTAGAAATCAATATTAAGAGAAAAATCCTTGCATCCATGCTAAAAGTCATTAAACTAAATTCTTAAAAACGTATGTCTATGGTCTTTGACAAAAGGTCCTTAGAAAAAAGCTTTAGAACAGATCCTTGTCTAAGGTCTTAGAAAACAAATTAGGAAAAAAGTTATTGCCGAATGTCCTTAGGAAAAAAAGTGTTAAGAAAAAATCTTTGTCTTGCCTAATGTCCTTGGAAAAATATTTGTTAAATAAGGGCCTTGGGAATATTATTTTAAAGCGAAAACCACGACGAAGTTCCTTGGAAAAATTATTTTAAACGGAAAATCACGCCTGAAGTCCTTGGCAATATTTGTAAAATAAAACCACGCGTAAAGTCCTTGGAAAAAATACTTTAAAGCGAAAAGCACGTGCAAGGTCCTTGGAAAAATATTTGTTTAATGAGACCAGGCCTAAGGCCCTTGAAAAAAATATTTTTTTTAATTAGATCTCGTCTAAGGACCTTAGGAAAAATCCTTGTCCTTGAAAAAATATTTGTTAAATAAAACCACGCCTACGGTCCTTGGAAAAAATATTTGTTAAATAAAACCAGGCCTAAGGTCTTTGGAAAAAATATTTTTTTATTCAGACACCTAAGGTCCTTGGAATATATATTTTTTTATTATTCATTGGAAAAATATTGCTTGGAAAAAATATTTTAAAACAAAAATCACGCCTAAGGTCCTTGAAAAAAATTTTTGTTGAATAAAACCACGCCTAAGGTCCTTGGAAAAAATATTTGTTAAATAAAACCAAGCCTAAGGTCCATGGAAAAAATAGTTTTTTAATAAGACCGCGTCTAAGGTCCTTGGAAAAAATATTTGTTAAATAAAATACATCTAAGGTCATTGCAAAAAATATTTGTTAAATAAAATACATCTAAGGTGATTGCAATTTTTTTAAATAAATCCAGGCCCAAGGTATTTGTTAAATAAAACTTCGCATAAGGTCCTTGGAAAAAATATTTTTTAAGTTAAACCACGCCCAAGGTCCTTGGGAAATATATTTGTTAAAAAAAACTACGCCGAAGGTTCTTGGAAAAAAATTTTGTTAAATAAAACCACGCCTAAGGTCCTTGGAAAACATTTTTGTTAAATTAAACCACGCCTTAGATCCTCGCAAAATTTTTTTCTTATATAAAACCACGCCTTAGATCCTCGCAAAATTTTTTTCTTATATAAAACCACGCCTTAGATCCTCGCAAAATTTTTTTCTTAAATAAAACCACGGCTTAAAACCTTGGAAAAAAAATTGTTAAATAAAATCACGCCTAAGATCCTTGGAAAAATATTTGTTAAATAAAACCTCGCCTAAGATCCTTGGAAAAATATTTGTTAAATAAAACCTCGCCTACGGTCCTTGGAATTTTTTTAAATAAAATACGTCTAAGGTCTTTGGAAAAAATATTTGTTAAATAAAACCTCGCCTACGGTCCTTGGAATTTTTTTAAATAAAATACGTCTAAGGTCTTTGGAAAAAATATTTGTTAAATAAAACCACGCCTAAGATCCTTGGAAAAAAATATTTTTTAAATAAAACCACGCCTAAGATCCTTGGAAAAAATATTTATTAAATAAAACCACGCCTAAGATCCTTGGAAAAAATATTTGTTAAGTAAAACCACGGCTAGGTTCATTGGAAAAAATATTTATTAAATAAAACCACGTCTAAGGTCCTTGGAAAAATATTTTTTAAATAAAACCACGCCTAAGGTCCTTGGAAAAAATATTTTTTAAATAAAACCACGCCTAAGGTCATTGGAAAAAATATTTGTTAAATAAACCCACGGCTAAGTTCATTGGAAAAATTATTTGTTAAATAAAACCACGCCTAAGATCCTTGCAAAAAATATTTGTTAAATAAAACCACGCCTTAGATCCTTTCAAAAAATATTTGCTAAATAAAACTGCGCCTAAGGTCCTTCGAAAAAATATTTGTTAAATAAAACCACGCCTAAGGTCCTTTGAAAAATTATTCTAAAGCGAAAATCACATCTAAGATCATTTGAAAAATTATTGTAAAGTGAATATCACGTCTAAGGTCCTTGGAAAAAATATTTGTTAAATAAAACCACGCCTAAGGTCCTTGGAAAAAATATTTGTTAAATAAAAACATGCCTAAGGTCCTTGGGAAAATTATTTTAAGGCGAAAATCACGCCAAAGGTCCTCGGAAAAAATATTTGTTAAATAAAACCACGCCTAGGGTCCTTGGAAAAAATATTTTTAAAAAAAAACCACGCCTAAGGTCCTCGGAAAAAATATTTGTTAAATAAAACCACGCCTAGGGTCCTTGGAAAAAATATTTTTTAAAAAAAACCACGCCTAAGGTCCTTTGAAAAAATATTTGTTAAATAAAACCACACCTAAGGTCCTTGGAATATTTGTTAAATAAAACCACGCCTAAGGTCCTTGCAAAAAATATTTGTTAAATAAAACCACGCCTAAAGTCCTTGGAAAATATATTTGTTAAATAAAACCACACCTAAGGTCCTTGAAAAAATATTTGTAGAATAAAACCACGCCTAAGGTCCTTGGAAAAAATATTTGTTAAATAAAACCACGCCTAAGGTCCTTGGAAAAAATATATGTTAAATAAAACCACGCCTTAGATCCTTGCAAAAAATATTTGTTAATAAGGCCACATCTTAAGGTCATTGGTAAAAATATTTGTTAAATAAAACCACGCCTTAGATCCTTGCAAAAAATATTTGTTAAATAAAACCACGCCTAAGATCCTTGAAAAAAATATTTGTTAAATAAAACCACGCCTAAGGTCCTTGAAAAAAATATTTGTTAAATAAAACCACGCCTAAGGTCCTTGAAAAAAATATTTGTTAAATAAAATCACGCCTAAAGTCCTTGAAAAAATTATTTGTTAAATAAAACCACGTCTAAGGTCCTTGAAAAAAATATTTGTTGAATATTTGTTAAATAAAACCACCCCTAAGGTCCTTGCAAAAAATATTTGTTAAATTAAACTACGCCTAAGGTCCTTGGAAAAAATATTTGTTGAATATTTGTTAAATAAAACCACGCCTTAGATCCTTGGAAAAAATATTGTTTAAATAAAACCACGCCTAAGGTCCTTGGAAAAAATATTTGTTAAATAAAACCACGCCTAAGGTCCTTGGAAAAAATATTTTTTAAATAAAACCACGCCTAAGGTCCATGAAATAATATTTGTTAAATAAAACCACGCCTAAGGTCCTTGGAAAAATTTATTTTAAAATTAAAATCACTTCTGGGGTCCTTGGAAAAAAAATTTTGTTAAATAAAACCACGCCTAAGGTCCTTGGAAAAATTTATTTTAAAATTAAAATCACTCCTAGGGTCCTTGGAAAAAAATATTTGTTAGATAAAATCACGCCTAGGGTCCTTGGAAAAATTATTTTAAAATTAAAATCACTCCTAGGGTCCTTGCAAAAAATATTTGTAAAATAAAACCACGCCTAAGGTCCTTGGAAAAAATATTTGTTAAATAAAACCACGCTTAAGGTCCTTGGAAAAATTATTTTAAGGCGAAATCACGCCTAAGGTCCTTGGAAAAAATATTTTTTAATAAGGCCACACCTTAAGGTCCTTGGAAAAAATATTTGTTAAATAAAAACATGCCTAAGGTCCTTGGGAAAATTATTTTAAGGCGAATATCACGCCAAAGGTCATTGGAAGAATTATTTTAAAGCGAAAATCTCGCCTATGGTCCTTGGAAAAAATATTTGTTAAATAAAACCAGGCCTAAGGTCCTTGGAAAAAATATTTGTTGAAATAAAAACCTTGAAGGAATCATTCCTCTAAAAACTTCTTGGCATTTAAATAAAGATTTCGAAATAATTGTAAAAAAAATCCTTGTTAAAGGTCCTTTGAAAAAATATAATTTTTATAAATCCCCTTTGGTCCTTTGAAATAAAAGTCCTTCCACCCTCTCATGAAAATCCTTTTAACTGTTAACTTCATTTTGCCTCTACTAAGTGTTGCATTATTAGATTGTTTCCTCTCCTCTCCTCCCTTCCCATTCTCATCCTTTCTTTCTAAATAATGTCCTTAATTTGCTTGTCATTTGCTCTGGTTATCCTTTTTTTCTGCTTCTTCTTTTTGCCAGCCAACTGCAATTCAATTAAAAACTTTGTAGCTTTTTGTTGTCTTCCTGCAAGTGGCTCTTTTCTCTCTCTCTGGGTCTGAAGATGGATGTGTGTGTGTGAGGTGGGGGGGGGGGGGGGGGGGGGTTGTCTATTTCTTAACATATTGTAATTTAAATCTTTATTTTGTGGTTTTTCGATTACAGTTTCAAATAGTTTTTTTTTGTCGCAATACATTGTTGTTGTTGTTGCTGCTGACATTACAACAATGCCTGGTGAGGCAGGAAAATGAAAAAAAAAAAAAAAAAAAAACGCCAAGAAGAAGCCCAACAAACGTTTGACAATGCGTATTTATTTTAGTTGCTATATATTTTCCGAGCTATTATTTGCTGCTTAACATAACAGAGAAGAATCAGACTTGGCAGAGGGGAAAGGAGGTGGAAAGAGAGGAGGGTATGGATACCTAATACAAAGCTGCAGTTTGGGGTTTCTAAGTTTGTGTTAACCTACCCTGCCTCCTGATCTGTGACAAGTTTTTTTTTCTAGCCCCCTAGGGTTTCTTGCTCAGATCAGCTGACTAGAGAATAGAATGTGAAAGAAAGAGGGGGGGGGGGTAATAGAAGTCACCAGCAATAACAAAAACAACAGCCATAAGTATCTCCGAAGCACAAAAAAGAGACAATACGGTTTTCTTTCGCAAACTAGGGCACTGCAGTTAACCGCACAAATAACCAAGACAGATAGCCAGGCCAGGCCAGGCCTGGTTCAAGCGTACACACACACCCATACATAGAAAGCCTTGGTTCCATTGAAAACTACCATCCGCAATAACCGGGCATGTCATGGATGGGTCATTCATATTTTGTTAAAACAAAGTTTTTCCATTTTGAACCCCCCCAGGCCTCTCTTTCTCGCTCTTCCCCTCGACCTTCCATGCACACAAGAAGAGGAAAGAGCAAACCTCAAATGCTTCTTTGGCTACCAAACCTCACCTCAACCTCAAAAATTGGAACTGCACAAAAAATGCCACAAACCTAATTCCAATCCTAGCCTCCCCCCTCCTCTCCCAGAAACCTCCTTTAACTTGCGAGGGGCTTCTGCAGCATTTCTGATCAGAAATGCTCTTAACTTTAAATACTTTGTCTTCAGGCTACCTCTGGCATAAAAGTTTTTTTCTATGTCTTCACGGATTTGCAATATGTTAGTTGTTGGTTACGTCCCACTCCCAACACCCTTCGACCCTCTTCTTCAACAAATTTTAATCCATTTTTTCTAATAACTTTTTATGTTAGGTTTTTGTTTTATTTTTGAAAAAACCCCTGCACTAGACCGCATAGGAAGCCTATTTAACGACAGAGGAAGTTGCTCATGCAGGGCGGAATGGCACACATACACACACATAGAAATGCATGTACAAAGGGTCTGTGTGTGTAAATGGAAATGTCTGATGTGGGAACTAGCCAGTGCCCGCAACTTCTTCAGCGAAGGGTCCACCCTAAAACTTTAGATTCGTTCCGACAATTCGTGATAGGTCTTTTTAGTACTTCTATTACCGAATTTAGTACAATTGTAGTACGCATTTGCAAAACCAGCTTCATATTTCAACCTCAGATACCAACAGAGACCTCAAATTAAAATTTGAGATTTCCCGACCTATTCCTTCACCCAATAGCAGATATAGATACCATTTTGTACTTTTAGTACCAATATAGTACACATTTGCAGAAACACCTCCATATCTCAATCCCCGATCCCAACAGTGACCTCAATATCAAATTTCGGGATTTCAGCTATTTTCCTTCACCCAATTCCAAATTTAGTACCATTTGGTACTTTCCGGTCAGTTATAGTATATTATAGTACTCATGTCCAAAACCACCTACATATCCTAATTCCTGATACCAATAGCGACCTCAAAATCAAATTTCGGGATTCGAAGCCTATTCTTTCACCCAAAACCCAAATTGGTACCATTTAGTACTTTTCGTATAAATATAGGACTTATTTCCAAACCATCGCCAAACCTCAAACACAAAAATCAACGGGGACCATAATATCAAATTTCAGAATTTCAGCTTTGTAATTTACCCAGCCTTATCCTATCACACAATACCAAATTTGGTACCATTTAGTACAAATGTAGTATGCATTTCCACATCACTGCCAAATCTGAAACACAGTTACCATCAGCAATGTAAATACCAAATTTTAGAATTTTATCGCTATCTCTTCACCCAATACAAAATTTAGTACCATTTAGTACTTTTCGTACCAATATAAATCCATCTTCATATCTCGATTTCAGATACCAACAGAGACTTCCATATCAAATTTCGGGATTCCAGCTCTATCCCTTCACTCAATACTAAATTTAGTACAATTTAGTACTTTTCGTACAATTATAGTACACACTTTCAAACCAACACCAAATCTCAGCCATAGATACTATCAGTGATCTAAATTTCAATTTTTAGAATTTTTTCGCTGTTCTTTCACCTAATACTAATTTTTGTACCATTTAGTACCGTTCGTACAAAATAGGACGCATTTCCAAAACCATCTTCATATTTTAATCAGAGACGCCATTAGTGGATTCTATGTCAAATTTCAGAATTTTATCTCTATCCCATCACCCAATACCAAATTTAGTACCACTTAGTACATTTCGTACAAATGTAGGACACATTTCTAAAACCACTTCTATATCTCAATTCCAGATACCAATAGCAACCTCAATATTAAATTTCTGAATTTTATCTCTATCCCTTCACCCAATAACAAATTTAGTACCATTTAGTACTTTTCGTAAACCTACAGTACAACCATTCAAAAACATCTCCATACCTCAATCCCAGATACCAAAAAAAAGACACCAAAATCAAATTTCAGAATTCAAGCCCTGCCCTTTCACCCAAAACCCAATTTAGTACCATTTAGTACTCTTGGCACAATTGTAGGACAAATTTCCAAAACCTACTCCATATCTTAATTACAGCACCATAAGTGAAGTCTATATCAAATTTCTGGATTCTAGCTCTACCCTTCCACCCAATACCAAATTTAGTACCACTTAGTACTTTTCGTACAAATGTAGGACGCATTTCCAAAACCTACTCCATATTTTTATCACATCACCATTAGTGAAGTCTATACAAAATTTCTGGATTCCAGCTCTACCCTTTCACCCAATATCAAATTTAGTACCATTTAGTACTTTTCGTTCAAATATTGTACACATTTCCAAATCTAACTCCATATCTGAATTCCTGATTTCAAAATAGACCTTCCTTTAAAATTTCAGGATTTCAGGCACATCCTTTCACCCAAAACCCAATTCGGTACTATTTAGTACTTTTCGTACGTTCCAGTACACATTTCCAAAACCTCCTCCTCCTTATGTCCAGACTACACATGAACATCAGCGACCCTAATACCAAATTTCACATTTCAACCACTATTTTCAACCATCTGTTCGCCCAATACCCAGTTGTGCGAAATATAGTACCATTTAGTAATTTTCGCACAATTATAGTAGACACCCAAAACCACCTCCATATGTCCAAACTACACTTGAAAAGCGACCCTAATACCAAGTTTCAGGTTTCAAGCACTTTCTATTTACACAATACCACATTGTACTAAATATAGTACTATTTAGTACTTTTCGTACGTTCATAATTAACATTTTCGAAACCTCTTCCATATGTCCAGGCTACACATTAAAATCGAGCCTAATGCCAAATTTCAGATTTCAAGCACTAACTGCTCACCCAACACCAATTCGTACCAAACATAGTACTATTTAGTACTTTTCGTGCATTTGTAGTACACATTTTCCAAATCAACTCTTTATCACAAATCTACCACCAACAGAGACCCCCATAAAAATTTTAGCAATTCCAGCAACATCCGTTCACCCTAAATCAAAATGTTCCAAATTTAGTACCATTTAGTACAAATCGCACATTTCGTACACATTTCCAAAAACCACTTTCATACATCAAACTTAATTTCCAATCTTGAATCTCATACGAAATTTTTTTGCCTTATCCGTTTGGGTACCATTTGATAGTACCATTTCAGAAGTTTGGTAACATTTTAGAAATTTTCGTAACCTTAAAGTTCGAATTTCCAAAAATCATTTGGTATGCCTATCCTGCACTCCATCAGTGACGGTCCTATCAAATTTCGAATTCTAAATCATTCTGTTTGTCCAATACCATGGTACCATTTGGTAGTACCATTTTAGAAGTTTGGTAACATTTTAGAACTTTTTGTTACCTTAAAGTTTGAATTTCCAAAAACCCTTTGGTACACCTATCCTGCACTCCATTAGTGACTGTCTTTCCAAATTTTAGAATTCTAACTCATTCCGCAGTACCATTTTAGAAGTTTGGTACCAATTTAGAACTTTTCGTATCCTTAAAGATCGAATTTCCAAAAACCCTTTGGTACATCTATCCTGCACTCAATCAGTCACTCTCATACCAAATTTCAGAATTCTAACTCATTTCGTTTGTCCAATACAAAATATTAAATTTTTAGTACATTTAGTACTTTTCGTACCCTTTTAGTACGAATTTCCAAAAACCATGCCTTATCACATGCTTACGTATCAAGACTGATCCTCGTATAAAATTTCAAGATTAACGTAAATTTAGTACATTTTAGTAATTTTCGTACCATTTTTGTACGAATTTTCAAATAATAAATAATAAGAGACACTTGAAAATAATTTTCCTAAAAAGTAATAATTCATCGTTTTCATGATTTTTTGTAAATTATTTCAAATTAGATTTTAGTCTTCATTATTGTCCTTGGCCCCCTAACTTGAACTCATTATTCGTTGGAAATCTTGACCCGTTTTTTTTTTAAATTGTCATGAAAGGTCTTTCTTTCATCATCTTCTCGAAATTCTAGCTCAAGTTTAATATTCCTCAAAATATTCCACCTTTTTTTCGAATTTTCTCTAAACACAAAAACCTCCTTTGTTTAGGTTCAATCCAATGCTCAACAATTTAATGCCGAATAATCCAAGAGATTATTTGTTGTAATTACAACAGCAAATGCCATTATGCGAAGCCTGGTATTTTCCTATTTCCAGGTCAAAAATGTAAAAACAAAAAAATCGAAAATAAATTGAAAAATCAGCAAATCAATGGAAACCAATTGTTGAACTAATTTCCAATGTCTTGCACAGCAACACAGACTCAAGGTGTGGTGAACGGAGAGAAGATAGAGAAAGAGAGAGAGCGACGAGCAACAGAGGGAGTGGGTGACACGCATGTGTAATGAAAGAAGTACTTGTGTTGTGTCTTATGTAGGTCTTCTTACGGTATTTTGTTACAGATTTTCTAAGTAATTAAATCCTAAATAAAATAAAACCACAAAAATATTATTGCCATTGTTGTTGTTGCTTTAGTTTTCCATTTGCCTTGGTATTGGGAAAATAGGCGTTAAAAGACTTGACATGCGACGACAACTAAATAAACCCCCCTTCTCCACCTTTTAATTCTGCTATGGTGTGTGTGTGTGTAAAACAAATCTGATTTGATCTCTATTAGATGAGTATCTTAAAGGAGATTATTATTGAGAACAAGAGTCCATGCGGCGGAGAGCGAGAGACAAAGAGAGAGCATGGACATAAAAGCCATCAAAGCATTTCATTGATTGGCTTTTACTTAGTTTCCAAATCAAATTAATCGATGACATGCCATTTGTCATACTCTCAATTTCTCATGCTCTCACATACTCATAAAAACACACACACGCACACACGGATAGAGATATGGAGTGACCTGCCTGTAATTCAATGAATGATTCAGAGCAATAAATGTTAGTTGTTGTTGTTGTTTTTTGCTTACATTGCATTAATTCACAAGGAGGTGTTGCCACGTATTGGGGTGGAATGAATAAAGTAAAAGTTTTTTTTTATTAAAAAAAAATTAAAAAATACAAAATTAGTAAAAAATAATAATAATAATAATAATAATAATAATAATAATAATAATAATAATAATTAAAAAATATAGTAATAATAATAATAATAATAATAATAATAATAATATAATAATAATAATAATAATAATAACAATAATAATAATAATATAATAATAATAATAATAATAATAATATAATATAATAATAATAATAATAATAATAATAATAATAATAATAATAATAATAATAATAATAATATAATAATAATAATAATAATAATAATATAATAATAATAATAATAATAATAATAACAATAATAATAATAATAATAATAATAATAATAATAATAATATAATAATAATAATAATAATAATAATAATAATAATAATAATAATATAATAATAATAATAATAATAATAATAATAATAATAATAATAATACTAATAATAATAATAATAATAATAATAATAATAATAATAATAATAATAATAATAATAATAATAATAATAATAATAATAATAATAATAATAATAATAATAATAATAATAATAATAATAATACTAATAATAATAATAATAATAATATAATAATAATAATAAGAATAATAATAATAATAATAATAATAATAATAATAATAATAATAATAATAATAATATAATAATAATAATAATTATAATAATAATATAAAAATGAGTAATAATATTATTATATTATTAATTAAATTAAATTTATAATAATAATAAAATAATAATAATTTCGATTATACTTTTTTTTATTTTTTTAAAATTAATTAATTAATTTTTTTAATTATTTATTAATTTTTTTCTTAATTATTTTTATTAATTGTTTTTTTAAATAATTATTTTTTTAATTAATTTGTTTTAATTAATTAATTATTATTTTATTTTTTTTTTTTTAAACACCTAATTATTTTTTTAAAATAATTATTTTTTTAATTAATTTGTTTTAATTAATTAATTATTATTTTATTTTTTTTTCAAACACCTAATTATTTTTTTAAAATAATTTTTTTTTAATTAATTTGTTTTAATTAATTAATTATTATTTTATTTTTTTTTTCAAACACCCTATTGTCTATCTGTGTTTGAGTCTTATTAGTGTTTGTGTGTCAAGTGCCGGCATCAAAGTGTGTGAGTGTAGGGCAATTTTTTTTTAATGAGAATAACTTAGATGCCGGCGCTAGACTTTAATGTGATTACCAACGACACAAAGACTAGAACGACAGGGGAAGGATCACTACAAAAAAATAAATAAATAAATAAATAAATAAATAAATAAATTAAATTGTTAACATTTTTCCAAGGGTGTTAAAAAACCAAGGCATTTTAAAATCAAAAAAATAAAAAAAATTTAATATTTTAAACTTGGCTATCCTTCCCCCAATTCGCCCTTTTTATTTATAACTATTAATTTTATTTATGAATTAAATATTAAGTAGCGAAAAGAAAGATGGCGAACAAGAAGAAGAAACGGAGGATGCAAAACAAAACAGTAACTGCATTGATTAAGTTTCAATAGTTTTTGTTGTGTGCTGGGTGCAATCCGCCAACCGCGGGAACGGTTGAGGCAACAAAGCCTCAAACCAAAAACATATGAGACTTCTCTTTCTTCTTCTTCCTCCTTCCAATTCGATGCAACTAAACTCAAGACTAATATAACAAAATGCGCATATTTAGTAAGCGTTTTAATAGAGTTTCTAAATCATTTTCTTATCAGCCATCGTCTAAGCTAGACTTGGATTTTGTTTTCATCTCGAAATTTTGAGAAAAAAAATTAAAATTTTAAAAATTTAAAAGTAATAAAAAAATGCAGAACCCTGGATTTGCCGTTGATCCTGCCCGCCATGGAATACTGCAATTTTATTTTGTGACCGACAATAACGGGTAGAAAAAAATTTGGTTCGAACTTCTTCTGATTTGTTTGTAATTGAAGAAGAGTTCTTTCCCCTTTTTTGCTTTGTGAATTTACCTCGTTTTTTGCGATCACAAATTATGAAATTGTATTGAGAATCAACAGCTGCAACAACATCAACACGAAAAAGGATTTTTTCAAAAAAAAAAAAAAAAGGATTACTAAATGATTTAAATATTTGAGAAAGTGAATTGAGTGAACATTTAAGAAAAAAAAAACACAAATGGATTCTTGTTAGGGTGTGTGTGTGTGTGCTCTACTCCTTCTCTCGCTCTCTGAGTATAAAACAACGAACGGATTTTGAAAGAGATTTATACACAGAGAAGGGGGTATTTTTATAAGAATTATTTGTAAATAATTCAAACATTGATTTTAAAATTTTAGTTTCACAACAGCAGTGCCCATAAAATTCTAAAGTGAATGAAATTTGTCCCATACAAAAGTGCTTAATATTAGCCAGGGCTGAAAAGTTCCAGGCCTACAGATTTTTACCTCTCTTAAATGAAAAATAATAAAAAAAAATTAAAATAAATTTTAAATATAATATTAATATGATCCATATAACGAAAATAACGCAAAAATCAATTAATATTTTTTTGTTGAAATTTTTTATAAAATGAAAATTTATAAAAAATTAATTTTATAAAAAAATATATTTTTTTTGCAATTTCGAATGCACTACATCTTTGTTAATCAAAATCTTAGATAAACAAAATTTTTCTCGTTGAGATGGGCCGCATAATGGCGAGGACTGAAAAGTCCCGGGCCTACAGATTTTTAACTCTCCCAAAATGGGAAATAATAATAATAAAAAAAAATAAAATAAATTTTAAATATGATATTATTATCTTCTACATAACGAAAATAACGTAAAAATCAATTACTTTTTTTTGAAAACTTTTATAAAATAAAAATTTATAAAACATTTTATAAAACAAATTTTTTAAAAAATATTTTTTCCCAATTTCGAATTCACTATATCCTTTTTAATCAAAACCTTAAATAAATAAATTTTTTCTCGTTGAGATGGGCCGCATAATGGCGAGGACTGAAAAGTCCCGGGCCTAATCAGAAAAAAAATTTATAAAAAAAAAAAATTATAAAAAATATATTTTTTTTTAATTTCGAATACACTATATCATTGTTAATCAAAATCTGAAATAAATAAATTTTTTCTCGTTGAGATGAGCTGCATAATGGCCAGTACTGAAAAATCCGGAGCCTACAGATTTTTAACTTTTCCAAATGTGAAATAATAAAAAAATAAATAAATACATTTTTAATATAATACTAATATTTTCCATATAACGTAAAAATCATATTTTTTTGAAAATTTTTATAAAACAAAAATTAAAATTTTTATAAAATAAAAATTAATTTTTTTTTTTAAAAAAATATTTTTTTTTTCAATTTCGAATTCACTATATCATTGTTAATTAAAATCTGAAATAAATAAAATTTTTCTCGTTGAGATGGGCCGCATAATGGCGAGGACTGAAAAATCCCGCACCTACAGATTTTTAACTCTCCCAAATGGGAAATAATAAAAAAATTAAATACATTTTTAATATAATATTAATATCTCTCAATAACGAATAACTTAAAAAACAATAATTTTTTTTTGAAAATTTTTATAAAATTAAAATCAAATATTTTTTTTTTTGAAAATTTTTATAAAATAGAAATGTAAAAAATTTTTTATAAAAAAATATTTTTTTTGCAATTTCGAATTCACTATATCCTTGTTAATCAAAACCTTAAATAATTAAATTTTTTCTCGTTGAGATGGTCGGCATAATGGCGAGGACTGAAAAGTCCCGGGCCTGATCAGAAAAAAAAAATTATGAAAAAAAATTTATAAAAAAATATTTTTTTTTTTCAATTTCGAATTTACTATATCATGGCTAATCAAAATCTTAGAGAAATAATTTTTTTCTCGTTGAGATGGACAGCATAATGGCCAGGACTGAAAAGTCCCGGGCCTACAGATTTTTAACTCTCCCAAATGGGAAATAAAAAAAAAAAATAAATACATTTTTAATATAATACTAATATTTTCCATGTAACGAAAACAACGTAAAGATAATTTTTTTTTCGAAAATTTTTATAAAATAAAAATTATTTTTTTTTTAAGTAAAAAATATTTCTTTCCATATTTCGAATTCACTATATCCTTTTTAATCAAAACCTTAAATAACTAAAATTTTTCTCGTTGAGATGGGCCGCATAATGGCGAGGACTGAAAAGTCCCGGGCTTACTCAGAAAAAAGATTTAATATATATATATATATATATATAAATTATAACAACTATTTTTTTTCAATTCCGAATTCACTTAATCATTGTTAATCAAAATCTGAAATAAAAAAAATTTCTCGTTGAGATGGACCGCATAATGGCTAGGACTGAAAAGTCCCGGGCCTACAGATTTTTAACTCTCCCAAATGTGAAATAATAAAAAAATCAATTTATTTTTAATATAACTATGATATTTTCTATAAACGAAAATAACGTAAAAATCAATTATATTTTTTTTTAAATTTTATAAAATAAAAATTAATTTTTTTTATAAAAAAAATATATTTTTTTTACAATTTCGAATTCACGACATCGTTGTTAATCAAAATCTGAAATAAATAAAATTTTTCTCGTTGAGATGGACCGCATAATGGCCAGGACTGAAAAGTCCCGGGCCTACAGATTTTTAACTCTGCCAAATGTGAAATAATAAAAAAAAATTAAATACATTTTTAATATAATACTAATATTTTCCATATAACGAAAATAACGTAAAGATCATTTTTTTGAACATTTTTATAAAATAAAAATTAAAATTTTTATAAAATAAAATTTAATTTTTTTTTTAAATATTTTCTTTTTCAATTTCGAATTCACTATATCATTGTTAATCAAAATCTTAAATTAATAAAATTTTTCTCGTTGAGATGGGCCGCCTAATGGCGAGGACTGAAAAGTCCCGGGCCTAATCAAAAAAATTTTATAAAAAAAATTTATAAAAAATTATAAAAAAAATATTTTTTTTTTCATTTTCGAATTCATTATGTCCTTTTAATCAAAATCCGAAATAAATAAAATTTTTCTCGTTGAGATGGACCGCATAATGGCCAGGACTGAAAAATCCCGGACCTACAGATTTTTAACTCTCCCAAATGGGAAATAATAAAAAAAAATTAATATATTTTTAATATAATACTAATATTTTCCATATAACGAAAATAACGTAAAAATCAATTATTTTTTTGAAAATTTTTATAAAAAAAAATATAAAAAAATGTATTTTATAAAAAACATTTTTTTTTTCAATTTCGAATACACTATATGATTGTTAATCAAAATCTTAAATTAATAAAATTTTTCTCGTTGAGATGGGCCGCATAATGGCGAGGACTTAAAAGTCCCGAGCCTAAACAGAAAAAAAATTATAAAAAATATATATTTTTTTTCTATTTCGAATACACTATATCATTGTTAATCAAAATCTTAAGTAAATAAAATGTTTCTCCTTGAGATGGGCCGCAAAACGGCCAGGACTGAAAAGTCCCGGGCCTACAGATTTTTAACTCACCCAAATGGGAAATAATGAAAAAAATTAAATACATTTTTAATATAATACTAATATTTTCCATAAACGAAAATAACGTAAAAATCAATTATTTTTTTTTTGAAAATTTTTATAAAATAAAAATTTATAAAAAAAATTAATAAAACGAGTTTTATTTTTTTTTTCAATTTCGAATTCGCTATATCATTGTTAATCAAAATCTTTAATTAATAAAATTTTTCTCGTTGAGATGGGCCGCATAATGGTGAGGACTGAAAAGTCCCGGGCCTGATCAGAAAAAAAATTATAAAAAAAAAATTTATAAAAAAATATTTTTTTTTTAATTTCGAATAACCTATATCACTGTTAATCAAAATATTGAATAAATAATTTTTTCTCATTGAGATGGACCGCATAATGGCCAGGACTGAAAAGTCCCGGACCTACAGATTTTTAACTCTCCCAAATGTGAAATAATAAAAAAATTAATTAAATTTTTAATCTAATACTAATATTTTCCATATAACGAAAATAACGTAAAAATCATTTTTTTTGAAAATTTTTATAAAATAAAAATTAAAATTTCTATAAAAAAAATAAAAAAAAAAAATATAAAAAATATTTTTTTTCAATTTCGAATCCACTATGTCATTGTTAATCAAAATCTAATATTAATAAAATTTTTCTTGTTGAGATGGGCCGCATAATGCCGAGGACTGAAAAGTCCCGGGCCTAATCAGAAAAAAATTTATAAAAAATATTTTTTTTAATTTCGAATTCACTATATCATTGTTAATCAAAATCTGAAATAAATAAAATTTTTCTCGTTGAGATGGACCGCATAATGGCTAGGACTGAAAAGTCCCGGGCCTACAGATTTTTAACTCTCCCAAATGTGAAATAATAAAAAAAAAATTTGAATCTAATACTAATATTTTCCATACAACGAAAATAACTTAAAAATCAATTATTTTTTGAAAATTTTTATAAAATAAAATTTTATAAAAAAATTAATAAAACGAGTTTTAATTTTTTTTCAATTTCGAATTCACTATATCATTGTTAATCAAAATCTTAGATTAATAAAATTTTTCTCGTTGAGATGGACCGCATAATGGCCAGGACTAAAAAAATATTTATTTTTTCAATTACGAATTCACTATATCTTTGTTAATCAAAATCTTATGGCGAGGACTGAAAAGTCCCGAGCCTAAACAGAAAAAAAATTATAAAAAATATAAAAAAAATATTTTTTTCAATTTTGAACTCACTATATCACTGTTAATCAAAATCTGAAATAAATAAAATTTTCCTCGATGAGATGGACCGCATAATGGCCAGGACTGAAAAGTCCCGGGCCTAATCAGAAAAAAAGTTATAATTTTTTTTTTTTCAATTTCGAATGCACTACATCATTGTTAATCAAAATCTTAAATTAATAAAATTTTTCTCGTTGAGATGGACCACATAATGGCCAGGACTGAAAAGTCCCGGGCCTGCAGATTTTTAACTCTGCCAAATGGGAAATAATAAAAAATTAAATAAATTTTTAATATAATACTAATATTTTCCATGTAACGAAATTAATGTAAAAATCAATTTTTTTTAAATTTTTATAAAATAAAAACGTAAAAAAAATTTTATAAAAAAAAAATATTTTTTTCAATTTCGAATTCACTATATCATTGTTAATCAAAACCTTGAATAAATAAAATTTTTCTTGTTGAGATGGGCCGCATAATGGTGAGGACTGAAAAGTCCCGGGCTTACTCAGAAAAAAAAAACAAGTAAAAAAGCTGTAAGTTCCGCCGGACCGATCTTGGAATACCCTCCACCTCCATCATTTGGAACTAATTGGGCAATTATCAAAAAAAAAAAAAATAAAATAAAATAAAAAAATAAAATCCGTTAAAAATTCTGTTAAAATCTTAAAAATACAGAATGAAGCCGTTATTTTAGGGTGTATACGACGACGTGGACCTGCATAGGCAAATTTTGTCATAAGCCATCACAATATTCAAATGCGAAACTTGAATAAAAAAATTCGGTGAATAATGTCGCAAAAATCATAAAAAATACCGAAAAAAGGGAGGTACCATTATATGGGGGCCATACGAAGACGTAGATCTGCACAGACAACTTTCTGTCATAGGCTGTAGTACCCATTACGAACTTCAAATAAGAAATTTGAAATACGAACAAGCTTACCCTGCCTACTGGTAAACTATGCACGTATGCAATATTTTAGCCTTCTATCTCAATTCGTTCGAAAGATAGCATAATTACAACAGACAGACGGACATCGCTAGATCGTCTTAGAATTTTTAGCTGATCCAGAAAATATATACCTTGAAGGGTCTGTTATGAATATTTCGAGGAGTTGCAAACGGAATGGCAAAGCTAATATACCCTTAATAGAATGGTGGAGGGAATAGAAAATAAAAAAACATTCATTTGAAAACATTTAAAAAAAAAATATATTTTAAAAAGCCACGTCTTGAAAAAATATTTTTAAAAAATCTACGTTTTTTGAAGGTTTTGCAAAAAAATATTTATAATAATATAATTTAATATTATAATATTCATAATATTTATAAAAAATTCACTTCTTCTTTAAGACCTTAAAAATATATTTCTAAAAAATCGATGTTTTGTTTAATCTACGTCCTTAAAAAAATATTTTTAAAAAAATACGGCTATTGTTTAAGGTCTTGAAAAAATATTTTTTAAACATCGACGTCTTGTTTAAGGCTCTGCAAAAATATTTTGTAACAAATCTATGTATTTTTGAAGGCTTGAAAAAAAAATATTTTAAAAATCCACGCGTTGTTTAAGGTTTTGAAAAATATCTTTGAGACCTAAAAAAAATATTTTTAAAAAAATCCACGTCTTGAAAATATTAAATAAAAATTATAATATATAAAAAATCGACGTCTTGTATAAACGACGTTATTGAAAAAATATTTTTAAAAAATCCGTCTCTTGTTTAAGGGCTTGAAGAAATATTTAAAAAAAATCAAATTCTTTTTTAAAACCTAGAAAAAATATTTTTAAAAAATCCATGTTTTTGTTTTTTTTTTTTTATAGATGGGGTTGGAATTTAAATGAGAAATATATTTAAAACAAAAAAAAAATATATATATATATTTTTTTTAACTCAACATTTTTTTGGAATTTTGAATTTTCACAATCATTACTAATGAAATTTCCAATTCAATGGAATTGATTTCGTTTACGTAGCCAAACGTTTGGCCAAGGTTGAAAAGTTTCGGGCTTGAGAAAGAAATCTAAAGAACCCTGAATTTTTGAAAAAAAGTGTGATGTCCCAAATAACAAAACGTTAATTTTTGAAAAAAAAAAAAAATCGATAAACCCAAAAACCGTGGATATTTTAGAAAAAATACTTCTCAGGACCCAAAAAATGTTCAAGGTGCAAAAAACCTAATATATATATATATTTTAAATGTTTCAAAGGCCTTAGCACAGCGTGGATTTTTTTAATATTTGATATTTTTGTAATATTTTTTAAAGGGCCTAAATAAAACGTGTAATGTTTTAAAATAATTTTTTTTTTAAAAAAATCCAGCACTTAAATAGTGTTTTTAAAAAAACCTCGACTTCTTTAAGGCCTTGAAAAAATATTTTTACAAAATCCAAGAGTGTTTAAGGCTTTGAAAAAATATTTTTCAAAAGTCTACGACTTTTTCAAGGCCTTGAAAATATATTTTTAAAAAATCCAGACCTTGCAAAAATTTATTTAAAAAATCACCTCTGGTTAAAGGCCTTGAAAAAATATTTAAAAAAAAAATCCAGGTCTTGCAAAAATTTATTTAAAAAAATCAACTCTGGTTAAAGGCCTTGAAAAATATTTTTAAAAAAATCCACATCTTGTTTAAACTCTTGAAAATTTTCTTAATATTTAATATTTTTTGTAATATTTTTTCAAGGGCCTAAATAAAACGTGTAATGTTTTAAAATATTTTTTTTAAACTAATTTCATTTCATTTCAAAAAATTTCAGGAACTCAAAAAATTCCAATAAAATTTATTTATTATCAAATATCCGCTTAAAAACTCCCTTCCCCACTCCCACACATAACTGGGGAGAATGCAATAAAAATGTCCGTTTTATTATTTGCTTGCAGCTGTTAAAAGCTAAAAAGTTGCTTTGTTGTTGGTGCTACAACTTTATATGCAAAGCTTGTGGGGCTATTCTCATGTGGTGGACCGACCACCCACACACACACATATACACATTAAAATATATACGAGTATGTTTCCGTTTCCGTGTGTTTATTGCCATTGCAGCTGGGCTAAACAAATTTGTACAACTTCCCTCTTTCTCTCCCCCCCCCCCCTTTTCGCTCTCTCTCTCTCTCTGACAATATTTGAGTTGTCTATATTAAAACAAAGATAACCAAATATAAAAATCCTCACACTCACCCATGCATACACAAATAGCCTGCATAAGGCCCTGTTATAGCTTGCAAATTGTTTGCATTTTTATTTGCCATAGAATATTTGGGCCAAGCCATCTGCTGGTTGGGTTTCCCCAATTTGCAGTTCCAGCTAGCTACTGCCGGCTTGCTGGCCGCATATGCAAATATTTATTGGAATGAATTCGAAATAATCCCTAAACGAAGTTTTATCTTTTGAAATAAATGTACATGGATTTTATTGTGTGTTATACGCAAAGAGAGGGAAGGAGAAAGGGGGAGGTCTTAATGATTTACAGGTATTGCAATTGAATTTTGAAACAAATTATTGGGAATATAGGTTAATGGTCAAACACAAATGTATATGTACTGCAGGGGTTTTGAATAAATAATGTAGAAAGATATGAAAGAAATCGAAGATTTAAAAAAAATCAAATAACCATAACATCTGAAAAAAATATTTTTTAAAAATATATTATAAATTGAGAAAATATTTTTAAAAAATCAATGTCTTATCAATGGCATTTGAAATTTTTTTTTTAGAAATACAGGTCTGGTTTAAGGCCTTAATAAAATAATTTTTAAAAACACACGTCTGACTAAGGAACCTGGAAAGATTATTTAAAAAATCCACGTTTTGTTTAAGGTCTTACAAAATATTTTGAAAAAATGCATGTTTTTTCCTTAAGGCTTTCAAAAAATATTTTTAAAAAACCACGGTCTTAAATATATTTCTAAAAAAATCCATGTCTTGTTTAATTCTTTGAAGAATATTTTTAAAAAAATCCACGTCTTGTTTAAAAAATAAAAACAAATATTTTAAAAAAACCGCGTCTTGCTTAAAGCTTTGAAAAAATATTTTTAAAAAATCTACGACTTTTCTAAGGCTCTGAAAACATATTTAAAAAAGTCCATGCCCAGAAAAAATATTTTTAAATAATCCACGCCCAGAAAAAATATTTTTAAAAAATCCACGCCCAGAAAAAATATTTAAAAAAATGCACGCGCTAAAACAATATTTAGAAATCAACGCCCTGAAAAAATATTTAAAAAAATCCACGTTTTTAAGGTCTTTAAAAACATTTAAAAAAGTCCACGCCCAGAAAAAATATTGAAAAAAATCCACGCCTTGAAAAAATATGTAAAAAATTCCACGCCCTGAAAAAATATTAAAAAAGGTTACGCCCTGAAAAAATATTTAAGAAAATCCACGCCCTGAAAAAATATTTAAGAAAATCCACGCCCTGAAAAAATATTTAAAAAATCCACGTCCTGAAAAAATGTTTAAAAAATCCACGCCCCCAAAAAATATTTAAAAAAATCCACGCCCTGAAAAAATATTTTTAAAAAATTCACGTTTTTTGTTTGTTTTAGGCTTCAAAAAATAATTTAAAAAAATCCACCACTTGTTTAAGATCTTGAAAAAATATTTTAAAAAAATTCACGCCTTAAAAAAAAAATACATGAATTGATTTTTTTAAAACGACGCCTTGAAGATTTTTTATTAATATTATTGAAAAAATATTTTTAAAAAAATCCACGCCTTGAAAAAATATTTTTAAAAAATCCATTTCTTAAACATGTATTTCAAAAAAATCCACGCCTTGAAAAAATATTTTTAAAAAAATCCACGCCTTGAAAAAATATTTTTAAAAAATCCACTCCTTAAACATGTATTTCAAAAAATCCACGCCTTGAAAAAATATTTTTAAAAAATCCACTCCTTAAACATGTATTTCAAAAAATCCACGCCTTGAAAAAATATTTTTAAACAATCTACTTATTAAACATGTATTTCAAAAAATCCACGCCTTAAACAAATATTTAAAAAAAATCCACGCCTTGAACAAATATTTAAAAAAATCCTCGCCTTAAAAAAACGTTTAAAAAATCCACGCCTTGAACAAATATTAAAAAAAATCCTCGCCCTGAAAAAACGTTTTAAAAAATCCATGCCTTGAGCATTTTTTTAAATCCACGTCTTGTTAAAGCCCTTGAAAAAATATTTTTAAAATATCCTCGCCTTAAAAAACGTTTAAAAAATTGCCTTGAGGATTTTTTTTTAAATCCACGCCTTGAGCATTTTTTTTAAAAATCCACGTATTGTTAAAGGCCTTGAAAAATATTAAAAAAATCCACGCCTTGAGAATTTTTTTTAAAAAAATCCACGTCTGACTTGGAGCCCTGAAAAATATTTTTAAAGAATCCACGTCTGACTTAGGGCCCTGAAAAATATTTTTAAAAAATCCACCTCTTGTTTAAGGTCTGGAAAACTATTTTTAAAAAATCCGCGTCCGGTTTAAGGCCTTGAAAAAATATTTTCAAAAAATTATTTGTGGAAATATAATAATTAAATATAGAAATATGGAGAAAAAAACCAGAAAAATCATTGCATACTTCAAGGCGCTTGAAAAAATTTGCAAGGGAAGAATAATTGAAATGTTAAGATTTTTTTAAAGACCATATACAGGTTGAGATAAAAAAAAAAACTTTGAAAAATATTTTTAAAAGATCCAGGTCTTGTTTAAGGCCTTAAAGAAATATTTCTAAAAATCCACGTCTGACTTAGGGTCTTGAAAAATGTTTTTAAAAAATTCATGTCTTTTTTGGACACTTGAAAAATATTTTTAAAATGTCCACGTCTAGCTTAAGGCCTTCAGAAAATATATATTTTTTTTAATTTCAGAGCTTTTTTAATTTTCACGTCTTGTTTAAGGCCTTGATAAAATATTTTAAAAATCCCAGGCCTTGGAAAATATTAAAAAAACCCACACAAAAATATTTAAAAAGATCCACGCCCTGAAAAAATATTTAAAAAGATCCACGCCCTGAAAAAATAATTAAAAAAACAACGCCCTGAAAAAATATTTAAAAAAATACACGCCCTGAAAAAATATTTAAAAAAAATCCACGCCCTGAAAAAATCTGAAAAATATTTTTAAAAAATCGAGGACTGGTTTAGGGCCTTGATAATATATTAAGAAAAAACCTTGTCGTGTTTTAGGCCTTCAAAAAATAATTTTAAAAAACCAACCTATTGTTTAAGATCTTGAAAAAATATTTTTAAAAAATTCACGCCTTGAAAAAACATTTTATTAAAAAATGCGCGCATTGTATTTTTTTTTAAACGACGACTTAAAGAATTTTTTATTAAAAATCCACGTCTGGTTAAAGGTCTTGAAAAAATATTTTTAAAAAATCCAGGTCTAGTTTAAAGCCTTGAGAAATATTTTTGAAAAAAATATTTTTAAAAAATCTACTTCTTAAAGATGTATTTCAAAAAATCCACGCCTTGAACAAATAAAAAAATCCTCGCCTTAAAAACGTTTAAAAAAATCACGCCTTGAGCATTCTTTTTTTAAAAATCCACGTCTTGTTAAAGGCCTTGAAAAAAATATTCTTTAAAAATCCATGTCTTGGTTAAGGCCTTGACAAAATATTTTTAAAAAATCCACGTCTGACTTGGAGCCCTGAACAATATGTTAAAAAAATCCACGTCTGACTTAAGGCCCTGAAAAATATGTTAAAAAAATCCACGTCTGACTTAGGGCCCTGAAAAATATTTTTAAAAAATTCACGTCTGACTTAGGGCCCTGAAAACTATTTTTAAAAAATCCACGTCTGACTTAGGGCCCTGAAAACTATTTTTAAAAAATCCACGTCTGATTTGGAGCCCTAAAAAATTATTTTTAAAAAAATCCACGTTTGACTAAGGAACTTGAAAAATATTTTTAAAAAATCCACGTCTGGTTTAAGACCTTGAAAAATATTTTTAAGGATGATCCTGGTCTAGTTTAAGGCCTAAAAAATATTTTTAAATTTCCACCTCTTGTTTAAGGTCTAGAAAAATATTTGTAAAAAATCCACCTCTTGTTTAAGGTCTGGAAAACTATTTTTAAAAACTCCACGTCTGGTTTAAGGCCTTAAAAAAATATTTTCACAAAAATTATTTGTGGAAATATAATAATTAAATATAGAAATATGGAAAAAAACAGAAAAATCATTGCATACTTCAAGGCACTTGAAAGAATTTGCAAGGGAAGAATAATTGAAATGTTAAGATTTTTTTAAAGACCATATACAGGTTGAGATAAAAATAACCTTGAAAATTATTTTTAAAAGTCCAGGTCTTGTTTAAGGCCTTAAAAAAATATTTTTAAAAATCCACGTCTGACTTAGGGTCTTGAAAAATGTTTCAAAAAAAAATCACGTCTTATTTGTACACTTGAAAATATTTTTAAAATGTCCATGTCTCGCTTAAGGCCTTCAAAAAAATATTTTTTAAAAATTCACGCCGGACTCAAGGCATTTATTTTTTTTTAATTTTCACGTCCTGTTTAAGTCCTTGATAAAATATTTTAAAAAAGCCCAGGCCTTGGAAAATGTTTAAAAAAAACCCACACATTGTTTAAGCTATTGAAAAAATATTTATAAAACATTCATTTGAAAACATTTAAAAAAATACACGTCTTGAACGAAAAAAATTTAAAAAACCCAGGTCTTGTTTAAGGCCTTGAAAAAATATTTTTAAAAATCCAGGTCTTGTTTAAGGTTTTGAAAAAAAATATTTTTAAAAACCCAGGTCTTGTTTAAGGCCATGAAATAATATTTTTAAAAATTCAGGTCTTGTTTAACGTTTTGAAAAAATATTTTTAAAAATCCAGGTCTTGTCTAAGTCATTGGAAAATATTTTTTTAAAAATCCACGTCTTGTTGAAAGCCTTGATAAAATATTTTAAAAAGCCCAGGCCTTGGAAAATATTTAAAAAAACCCACACATTGTTTGAGCTATTGAAAAATTATTTTATTTTTAAATTATTAAAGAAATAGTTTTGAAGAACCCAGGTATTGTTTAAGGCCTTGAAAAAATATTTTTAAAAATCCTGGTCTTGTTTAAGGCCTTAAAAAAGTATTTTTAAAAAATCCACGTCATTTTTAAGTGTTTGAAAAAATATTTTTAAAAATCCAGCTCTTGTTTAAGGCCTTGAAATAATATTTTTAAAAATCCACGTCTTGTCTAAGCCGTTGAAAAATATTTTTAAAAAATCCCCGTCTTGTCTAAGTCATTGTAAAATATTTTTAAAAAGTCCGTGTCCTTTAAAAAAATTTCTTAAAAACTATGAATAATTTAGGTTCTTGAAAAAATATTTTTGGAAAAAATTCACGCTTAGATGAGGTCCTGTAAAAAAATGTTTTTAAAAAATTATCCTCAAAATTATTCATACCCGAGGTTTCCATTCGTTTTTCCAATTTTTTTTCACTTAAATATAACTACATATGTTCCTAAGAAATTGTGTATTAAATTTTCCCTCCCCCTCCCTCCCCCTTCCATCTTATCTCTCTTCACATTTTTTTATTTCATGAATGACCATGATTACATTTAATATTTTATAAGAAACCTTTCTCTCTCTCCCTCTCTCTCTGTGTGTGATGCACCTTGTGTGTGAGCTTTGAAAGCAAAAGAGTTGCTAGGCGAACAAAGAACCCGATGCCATGGCCCAAGACACAACTTTTTAGCTTCAAGATAATGGCACAGGTTGAGGATAATAATAAAAAATAAAGATAGTGGGTGGCCCAGGAAAGCAACAATATTTCAATGCAAGTTTCTCTCTGTGTGTTTTCTTTTGTGGCGTTTCTTTTTTTTCTTTGGGTATCCTTTCAGATGAATATGTGATGACTCACAATAAATGTTGCAGTTTTATGAGGCAAGAGAATGAAGAGAATGGAAAAGAAAAAAATGATAGAAAAATTTAAGTTTGGATTTTCATTTTTTGTGATGTGAAACTGTTTCTTTAATGGTCGCCTAAGAGTATGCACCATTATGCATGTCATATATGGCGTATGCTTTATATTATTTACTTGAAATGTTATTTTTAATACTAATACGCTCCAAAGTCCTCTTAAAAAATATTTTGTATTTTCTCTTCAATGAAAATAAAAACTGATTTTGAAACGAACAATAGTAACCCCTCCTCGCCTTCTCCACAATATGTGGCCATCATTATTTTTTATTATTCCTTGCAAAACAGCCCCAGTATATTATTACAATCTGTTTCATTATTTTTGCCAAATAAGCAAAACAAAAAAAAAAAAACACAACTACCATAGAAAATTCCAATGAATTTTATACAAAAAAAAAAGAAAAAAGGTTTTCACATTCAATATTTCTATTCGCTCCATGGCAATTAGGCAAAAAAAAAAAAGAAAGAAAAATAATATCATGAATCATTGCCGACGACTGCCAGTGAATACAAAACAAAAAATTATAATAATGGTAATATGACCGTTATTTTTTGCCACTCCTCCTCCGCCTTCATAGCTCCCCACCCAACGACTCCAGGGCCAATGGTAACAGTTGCCCATAGTTACATTCATAATTGTAGGGTAAATTCCTATATGCTTGAAATTTTTCTTTGCCACACACACACTCACACACACAACAAAGCATCAAAAAGCCAAAGCTCTTTGGATGATCGTAATTCAAGCGAATCACAAATAATAACAAAGTGAATAATGTACACACGTTTTGGGAATATATTGTTAATTCAATTGGCACAATTCCTATGAAATAATTAAAAAAATGAAAATAAAAGAAAATTCATTGCATACTTCAAGGCACTTGAAGGAATTTGCAAGGGAAGAAGAATTGAAATATTACGATTTTTTTTAAAGGAAAATATATTTTTTCTAGGGTCTAATTGGGGCACAATTGTTTAAAAAAAGTAGAATTTTTAGAAATATTTTTATGGGAGCTTCATAAAATGCGTTATTATCTATATCAGGGTGAGATAAAAAAAAAACTGCAACCAACTTCAGATTTCTAAGCCACTCGTCCGACAGCTGTTAAAATTATTCCAGTGACAGCTCATGATGTTGTTTACAAGCGTTCGAAAGCATTTTGGTGAGAAATTTTCCAGAAAAAAAAATTATTCGCGATCGAATTCAAGCGTGTGATAGCGTGATTTCTTTATATTCGGCTGGAAAACCACAAGTGGCTATCGTTAGAGCACTCTAGCATTTAAATGGAAATAAATCTTTTGTGTCTCGTACCATACCCCGTTACCGTGAAACTGCTAGCATAGCCCGACGTCAAGGCAGTGAACGGAAGAAAACAGCAACATCAGCAGAAGTTATGGTTCGAAAAGTAAAGAAGCGACTTCATCGAAACCCGCATCGCAGTGACCAAATGGGCCTGAGCTGAACATATCGCAATATTTGGCAAATATTATTTTTAAAAAATCCACGTCTGTTTTAAGGCTTTGAAAAAATATTTTTAAAAAAATCTATGTCTTATTTGGGCACTTAAAAAAATATTTTTAAAAAAATCCACGTCTTGTTTAACGCCTTTATAAAATATTTAAAAAAAGCCTTGAAAAAAATATTTTTAAGAAAATCATGTTTTTAAGACATTGACAAATATTTTTAAGAAATCCAAGTCTAATTTAGGTCCTTGAATAAATATTTTTAAAAAATCCATGTCTAATTTAGGTCCTTGAATAAATATTTTTAAAAAATCTAAGTCTATTTTAGTCCTTGAATAAATATTTATAAAAAATCCCCGTCTGGCTTAGGGCCCTGAAAAATATTTTTAACAAATCCAAGTCTAATTTAGGTCCTTGAATAAATATTTTTAAAAAATCTCCGTCTGACTTAGGGCCCTGAAAAATATTTTTAAAAAAATCCAAGTCTAATTTATGTCCTTGAATAAATATTTTTAAAAAATCCCCGTTTGACTGAGAACCCTGAAAATATTTTTAAAAAATCCACGTCTGACTTAGAACCCTGAATTTTTTTTTTTAAATTCACGCCTGGTTTAAGGCATTGAAAAACTATTATTAAAAATTCAACGTCTTGTTTATGGTCTTCAAAAAATATTTTTAAAAAATCCACGTCTTGTAAAATATTTAAAAAAATATAGGCACTGTTTAAGCTATTGAAAAAATATTTAAAAAAAATCCACGTCTTGAAAAAATATTTTTAAAAAAGCCACATCTTATTGAGGCAATTAATAAAAATATATATATAAAAATATTTTTAAAAAATATTTTTTCAAGGTCTCCAACCAAACGGGGATTTTTAAAAAATATTTTACAAAATTTCCAACCGAAAGTGGATTTTTAAAAAATACTTTTTTAAATGTCCCCAACCAAACCTGGATATTTTTAAAAAATACTTTTTTAAATGTCCCCAACCAAACCTAGATATTTTTAAAAAATATTACTTCACGGTCTCCAACCGAACGTGGATTTTAAAAAAAATATTTTTTCAAGGTCTCCAACCGAACGTGGATTTTTTAAAAAAATATTTTTTCAAGGATTCCAACCAAACGTGGATTTTTAAAAAAATATTTTCGAGGTCTCCAACCAAAAGTGGATTTTTAAATTTTTTTTTTAAAGTCTCCAAACAAACGTGGATTTTTAAACAAAAAAAATTTTAAGGTCTCCAACCAAACGTGGATTTTTAAAAAATATATATTTTACAAGGTCTCCAACCAAACGTGGATTTTTAAATTTTTTTTTTTCAAATTATCCAACCAAAAGTGGATTTTTAAAAGATATTTTTTCAAGGTCTCCAACCAAACGTGGATTTTTAAAAAAATATTTTTTCAAGGTCTCCAACCGAACTTGGATTTTAGAAAAAATATTTTTTCAGTGTCTCCAATATTTTTAAAAAATATTTAATGTCTCCAACCAAACGTGGATTTTTAAAAAAATATTTTTTTAAGGTCTCCAACCAAATGTCTTCTACTAAACTTGGATATTTAAAAATATTTTTTCAAGGTTTCCAACCAAATGTCTTCTACTTAACTTGGATTTTTAAAAAATATTTTTTCAAGGTCTCCAGCAAACGTGGATTTTTAAAAAATATTTTACAAAATCTCCAACCAAAAGTGGATTTTGAAAAAATATTTTTTTAAGGTCTCCAACCAAATATTTTTTCAAGGTCATTAATCAAACATGGATTTTTAAAAAATATCTTTTCAAGGTCATTAACCAAACGTGGCTTTTTAAAAATATTTTTTCAAGGTCTCCAACCAAACGTGGATTTTTAAACAATATTTTTCAAGATCTCCAACCAAACGTGGAGTTTTAAAAAAAAAATTTTCAAGGTCTCCAACCAAACGTGGATTTTTAAAAAATATTTATTCATGGTCATTAACCAAACGTGGCTTTTTAAAAAATATTTTTTCAAGGTCTCTAACCAAACGTGGATTTTTAAAAAATATTTTTTCAAGGTCTCTAACCAAACGTGGATTTTCAAAAAATATTTTTCAAAGTCTCCAACCAAACGTGGATTTTTAAAAAATATTTTTCAAGGTCTCCAACCAAACTTGGATTTTAGAAAAAATATTTTTTCAAAATCTCCAACAAAAGGTGGATTTTTAAAAAAAATATTTTTTCAAAGTTTCCATCCAAACGTGGATTTTTAAAAAAATATTTTTTCAAGTTCTCCAACCAAACGCGGATTTATAAAAAAATATTTTTTCAAGTTCTCTAACCAAACGTGGATTTTTAAAAAAAATATTTTTTCAAGGTTTCCAACCAAACGTGGATTTTTAAAAAAATATTTTTTCAAGTTCTCTAACCAAACGTCGATTTTTAAAAAATATTTGTTCAAGGTCTCCATACAAACGGGGATTTTTAAAAAATATTTTTTCAAGGTCTCCAACCAAACGGGGATTTTTAAAAAATATTTTTTCAAGGTCTCCAACCAAACGGGGATTTTTAAAAAATATTTTTTCAAGGTCTCCAACCAAACGGGGATTTTTAAAAAATATTTTTTCAAGGTCTCCAACGGAACGAGGATTTACAAAAAAATATTTTTTCAAGGTCTCCAACCAAACGTGGATTTTTAAAAAATATTTTTTCAAGGTCTCCAACGGAACGAGGATTTAAAAAAAATATTTTACGAGGTCGCCAACCAAACGTGGATTTTTAAAAAATATATTTTCAAGGTCTCCAACTTAATTTGGGTTTTAAAAAATATTCCTTCAAGGTCTCCACCCAAACGTGGATTTTTAAAAAATATTTTTTCAAGGTCCCCAACCAAACGTGGATTTTTAAAAAAATATTTTTTCAATGGCTCCAGCAGACGTGGATTATTTAAAAAATATTTTTTCAAGGTCTCCAGCAAACGTGGATTTTTAAAAAATATTTTACAAAATCTCCAACCAAAAGTGGATTTTGAAAAAATATTTTTTTAAGGTCTCCAACCAAACGTGGATATTTAAAAAATATTTTTTCAAGGTCATTAATCAAACATGGATTTTTAAAAAATATCTTTTCAAGGTCATTAACCAAACGTGGCTTTTTAAAAATATTTTTTCAAGGTCTCCAACCAAACGTGGATTTTTAAAAAATATTTTTGCAAGGTCTCCAACCAACCGTGGATGTTTAAAAAATATTTTTTCAAGGTCTCCAGCAATCGTGGATTTTTTAAAAAACATTTTTTCAAGGTCTCCAACCAAACGTGGATATTTTTTCAAGTTCTCTAACCAAACGTCGATTTTTAAAAAATATTTGTTCAAGGTCTCCATACAAACGGGGATTTTTAAAAAATATTTTTTCAAGGTCTCCAACCAAACGGGGATTTTTAAAAAATATTTTTTCAAGGTCTCCAACCAAACGGGGATTTTTAAAAAATATTTTTTCAAGGTCTCCAACCAAACGGGGATTTTTAAAAAATATTTTTTCAAGGTCTCCAACGGAACGAGGATTTACAAAAAAATATTTTTTCAAGGTCTCCAACCAAACGTGGATTTTTAAAAAATATTTTTTCAAGGTCTCCAACGGAACGAGGATTTACAAAAAAATATTTTACGAGGTCGCCAACCAAACGTGGATTTTTAAAAAATATATTTTCAAGGTCTCCAACTTAATTTGGGTTTTAAAAAATATTCCTTCAAGGTCTCCACCCAAACGTGGATTTTTAAAAAATATTTTTTCAAGGTCCCCAACCAAACGTGGATTTTTAAAAAAATATTTTTTCAATGGCTCCAGCAGACGTGGATTATTTAAAAAATATTTTTTTCAAGGTCTCCAGCAAACGTGGATTTTTAAAAAATATTTTACAAAATCTCCAACCAAAAGTGGATTTTGAAAAAATATTTTTTTAAGGTCTCCAACCAAACGTGGATATTTAAAAAATATTTTTTCAAGGTCATTAATCAAACATGGATTTTTAAAAAATATCTTTTCAAGGTCATTAACCAAACGTGGCTTTTTAAAAATATTTTTTCAAGGTCTCCAACCAAACGTGGATTTTTAAAAAATATTTTTGCAAGGTCTCCAAGCAACCGTGGATGTTTAAAAAATATTTTTTCAAGGTCTCCAGCAATCGTGGATTTTTTAAAAAACATTTTTTCAAGGTCTCCAACCAAACGTGGATTTTTAAAAAATATTTTTTCAAGGTCTCCAACCAAACGTAGATTTTTAAAAAATATTTTTTCAAGTTCTCCAACCAAACGTGGATTTTTAAAAAATATTTTTTCAAGGTCTCCAACCAAACGTGGATTTTAAAGAAATATTTTTTCAAGGTCTCCAAACGAATTTGGTTTTTTAAAAATATTTTTTTAAGGGCTCCAACCAAACGTGGCTTTTTAAAAAATATTTTTTCAAGGTCATTAACCAATCGTGGCTTTTTAAAAAATATTTTTTCAAGGTCTCCAACCAAACGTGGATTTTTAAAAAATATTTTTTCAAGGTCTCCAACCAAACGTGGATTTTTAAAAAATATTTTTTCAATGTCTCCAACCAAACGTGGATTTTTAAAAAATATTTTTTCGGAGTCTCCAATCAAACGTGGATTTTTAAAAAATATTTAATGTCTCCAACCAAACGTGGATTATTAAAAAAACATTTAATGTCTTCTACCAAACTTGCATTTTTAAAAAATATTTTTTCAAGGTTTCCAACCAATCGTGGATTTTTAAAAAATATATTTTCAAGGTTTCCAGCAAACGTGGATTTTTAAAAAATATTTTTTCAAGGTTTCCAGCAAACGTGGATTTTTAAAAAATATTTTTTCAATGTCTCCAACCAAACGTGGATTTTTAAAAAAATATTTTTTCAAGGTCTCCAACCGAACGTGGATTTTTAAAATCCCCAAATGTCTTCTACTAAACTCGGATTGTTAAAAAATATTTTTCAAAGGTCTCCAACCAAATGTCTTCTACTAAACTTGGATTTTTAAAAAATACTTTTCAAGGTCTCCAACCAAACGTGGATTTTTAAAAAATATATTTTTTCAAAATCTCCAACCGAAAGTGGATTTTTAAACATTTTTTTAAGGTCTCCAACCAAACATAGATTTTTAAAAAAAAAATTTTCAAGGTCTCCAACCAAACGTAGATTTTTAAAAAATATTTTTTCAAGGACTCCAACCAAACGTGGATTTTTAAAAAATATTTTTTCAGGGTCTCCAACCGAACGTGGATTTTTAAAAAATATTAAATGTCTCCAACCAAACGTGGATTATTAAAAAAATATTTTACAAAGTCTCCAACTAAACGTGGATTTTTAAAAAATATATTTTTTCAAAATCTCCCACCAAACGGGGATTTTTAAAAACTATTTTTTCAAGGTCTCCAACCAAACGTGGATTTTTAAAAAATATATTTTTTCAAATTCTTCAACCAAACGTGGATTTTTAAAAAAATAATTTTTTAAGGTCCCCAACCATACGTGGGTTTTAAAAAATATTTTCAGGGTCTCCAACCAAACGTGGATTTTAAAAAAAATATTTTACAAAGTCTGCAACCAAACGTGGATTTTTTTAAAAATATTTTTTCAAGGTTTCCAACCAAACGTGGATTTTTAAAAAAATATTTTTTCAAGGTCTCCAACCGAACGTGGATTTTTAAAATCCCCAAATGTCTTCTACTAAACTCGGATTGTTAAAAAATATTTTTCAAAGGTCTCCAACCAAATGTCTTCTACTAAACTTGGATTTTTAAAAAATACTTTTCAAGGTCTCCAACCAAACGTGGATTTTTAAAAAATATATTTTTTCAAAATCTCCAACCGAAAGTGGATTTTTAAACATTTTTTTTTAAGGTCTCCAACCAAACATAGATTTTTAAAAAAAAAATTTTCAAGGTCTCCAACCAAACGTAGATTTTTAAAAAATATTTTTTCAAGGACTCCAACCAATCGTGGATTTTTAAAAAATATTTTTTCAGGGTCTCCAACCGAACGTGGATTTTTAAAAAATATTAAATGTCTCCAACCAAACGTGGATTATTAAAAAAATATTTTACAAAGTCTCCAACTAAACGTGGATTTTTTAAAAATATTTTTTCACGGTCTCCCACCAAACGGGGATTTTTAAAAACTATTTTTTCAAGGTCTCCAACCAAACGTGGATTTTTAAAAAATATATTTTTTCAAATTCTTCAACCAAACGTGGATTTTTAAAAAAATAATTTTTTAAGGTCCCCAACCATACGTGGGTTTTAAAAAATATTTTCAGGGTCTCCAACCAAACGTGGATTTTAAAAAAAATATTTTACAAAGTCTGCAACCAAACGTGGATTTTTTTAAAAATATTTTTTCAAGGTTTCCAACCAAACGTGGATTTTTAAAAAAATATTTTTTCAAGGTCTCCAACCGAACGTGGATTTTTAAAATCCCCAAATGTCTTCTACTAAACTTGGATTTTTAAAAAATACTTTTCAAGGTCTCCAACCAAACGTGGATTTTTAAAAAATATATTTTTTCAAAATCTCCAACCGAAAGTGGATTTTTAAACATTTTTTTTTAAGGTCTCCAACCAAACATAGATTTTTAAAAAAAAAATTTTCAAGGTCTCCAACCAAACGTAGATTTTTAAAAAATATTTTTTCAAGGACTCCAACCAATCGTGGATTTTTAAACATTTTTTTTTAAGGTCTCCAACCAAACATAGATTTTAAAAAAAAAAATTTTCAAGGTCTCCAACCAAACGTAGATTTTTAAAAAATATTTTTTCAAGGACTCCAACCAATCGTGGATTTTTAAAAAATATTTTTTCAGGGTCTCCAACCGAACGTGGATTTTTAAAAAATATTAAATGTCTCCAACCAAACGTGGATTATTAAAAAAATATTTTACAAAGTCTCCAACTAAACGTGGATTTTTTAAAAATATTTTTTCAAGTTCTCCCACCAAACGGGGATTTTTAAAAACTATTTTTTCAAGGTCTCCAACCAAACGTGGATTTTTAAAAAATATATTTTTTCAAATTCTTCAACCAAACGTGGATTTTAAAAAAATATTTTTTTAAGGTCTCCAACATTTTTAAAAAATATTTTTTCAAGGTCTCCAACCAAACGTGGATTTTTAAAAAATATTTTTTCAAGGTCTCCAACCAAACTTGGATTTTTAAAAAAATATTTTTTCAAGGACTCCAACCAAACGTGCATTTTAAAAAAAATATTTTTGCAAGGTCTCCAACCAAAAGTAGATTTTTAAAAAATATTTTTTTAAGGTCTCCAACCAAACTTGGATTTTGAAAAAATACTTTTTCAAGGTCTCCAAAAATATGTGCCCTTAATAGGTCAAAATCCGGTTAGTAAATAAAATATAATATATAAAATTCCTAATTTTTTTAATAAATTTTTCCTTTATCAAGATTTATTTCTCTCTCTCTCTCTCTCTTCTTATACCCATTTTGATAAATTGAATTTAATTAAATTGTCAACACCAAAACCCATCGGACCATGCTAGAGGTCCCCATCCCATCCAATCTCACCTCATTATCATCTCGCCAATTACATTTCGCATTTCATTTAATCTCATCAAATTAATTTACAATAATTATTTCAAAATTTCTTCTAGCACGGCTGTGACATTAATTAGCCAAGTCAACAAGAAAAGGAACCCCAGCGCATGAATGAATGAATAAAATTGACAAAAGAAGAAGAGCAAAAAAAAAAAGAAACAACAGCAAAAGAAAATAAAACACAAATTGAAAAATAACAACAAAACAAAAACATGACAATGTTAATTAACATTTAAATGTCATTATTATTGGCATAACGTGAGGGAGGGAAAGGGGAAGGGGAAAGGGAGATGAGAGAATTTTCTTTGATTTGTGGGGTTTTTGTTAGGTGTGCAAAGGGGATGGTACCTATCTACCACCAAAATAAAAGAAAGCATGAAAAACAATGGGGTTGCGGCATGCCATGACCAACCTCCCACCCCTTCCCCTTGACAAAATTAATGAATTATTTATTTTAAGCTACTTAAAGATTATTTCAAAAATTTTCAATATTCCCATGAGGAGATTTATTCTATGGCGTATGATTTATGGGAATTATTGCCACTATCTGTAATGTAGGGCGTATGGGTATTATTATTTCATGTCCATTAACCAAAAAATATTAATCATACGCCATTAAAAATAGCAAATTTGTAATGTATGTCCTGCAACAAATCCATGCCGTTTTAATGGCTTTCCCAGCCAAACTACCTACAAATTACCATATAGGCCACATGCTGCTCCACAAAAACGAAAAAGAATAAAATGCCATATCAGTTTGGCCACATCTGGCCAGTGTTTCGAAATGTCCTTGAAAAAGTGCAATATCACTGGGTAATAAATTATCTGACATTTGTCACAATAATCCGTTTGACCTTTCTTTTTCGAAAAATACAACAACAAATATACAACAAGGTATATATAATTAAATACGGTTTTTTTGTTTAATGATGTCTGGAATGGCTAATGAAGCTCCGTTTGAACAGGTCATCGAAGTAAATTACAAATAATTATAGATATTTTGAAAGCGCATACCAGTCATTATTCTAAGGTAAAATTTGGAAGTCATTATTCTTAGGTAAAATTCTCAGGTTAAAATTTTGGAAAAAGGGTATGACGAATATTCTCTTAAAATATTTAATTTTTGATATTTAATTTGTCAAAGGAGAAAAAATTCTAGATCAAATTTCAAAGTGGGCCACCAAATAAAAAAAATATATAAACCCAGCAAATCGAAAGTCCAAACTGGGTAAAATAAAAAATATATATTTTTTTTTCATTTTTTAAATATCTTTTTGGGAATCTGACAAAATAACCCTTTGGACTTCACTTAAGAGTATAAGTGTCAAAGAGAAAAATATTCTGCATCAAATTTCACCATAGGTCACCGAACAAAAGAAATCTGTAGATATGACACAGATCAATAACATTTGAGGTCCAATTTGAGATTAGGAAACATCTGAACTAGATGTGGCTTTTTTGTTATATTTTAAAAAATGGTCAAAATAACTCATTATTTTCGACTTTAGAGCTTTGGTGTCAAGGACAAAAATGTTCTCCATAAAAATTTACTATGGGTCACTGATCAACAAAAATCTGTAAATATGATGAATATCGCGCAAATCTAGGGTCCATCTTGGGAATTCTAAGAAAAAAATATTTTTTTTTATAATTTTTTTCATTTTATTTTCGAATTTTGTCCCAAATGACCCATTGTGTGCCAACTTAGAGGGTTGGTGTTAAAGAAAAAAATATTCTGCATCAAATTTCACTATGGGTCAACGAACAAGAGAAATCCGTAGATATGACACAGATCAATAAAATTTGAGGTCCAATATGAGATTTGAAAAAAAGAAATAACATATTTATATTATTTTGTTATATTTTCAAATTTGGCAAAATTTACACATTCTGGCTAACTTTAGAGGATTAGTGTCAAGGAAAAATATATTCTACACAAAATTTTACTATGGGTCACCAAGCAACAGAAATTCGTAAATGTGATAAATAACCAGAAAATCGGAGGAATATTTTAAGGTTAGAAAAGAGATAAAAAAATGTATTTTTTGTTATATTTTCAAAATTTGCGAAAATAACCCAGTATACCTCACTTTGGAGGATTGGTGTCAAGGACAAAAATGTTCTACATAAAAATTCACTATGGGTCACTGATCAACAAAAATATATAAATATAATAGGTATCACGCAAATCTAGGGTCCATCTTGGGAATTCTAAGAGAAACATATTTTATATATTTTTTTCATTTTATTTTGGAATTTGGTCCCAAATGACCCATTGTGGGCCAACCTAGAGGATCGGTGTCAAAGAGAAAAATATTCTGCATCAAATTTCACCATAGGTCACCGAACAAAAGAAATCTGTAGATATGACACAGATCAATAAACTTTGAGGTCCAATTTGAGATTAGGAAAGAGAAACAGCACATTTATATTTTTTTTATATTTTCAAATTTGACAAAATTTACACATTCTGGCTCACTTTAGAGGATTAGTGTCAAGAAAAAAAAATATTCTTTACAAAATTTCACTATGGGTCACTGAGCAACAGAAATTTGTAGATATCATATATAACAAGAAAATCGGAGGACTATTTTAAGGTTAGAAACAAGATAAAATATATTTTAATTTTTTGTTATATTTTCAAAATGTGCCAAAATAACCCAGTATACCTCACTTTGGAGAATTGATGTAAAGGACAAAAATGTTCTCCATAAAAATTCAATATGGGTCACTGATCAACAAAAATCTGCAAATATGATGTATATCACGCAAATCTAGGGTCCATCTTGGGAATCCTAAGAAAAAAAATATTTTATATATTTTTTTCATTTTGTTTTGGAATTTGGTCCCAAATGACCCATTGTGCGCCAACTTAGAGATTTGATGTTAAAGAAAAAAATATTCTCCACTAAATTTTACTATGGGCCGCAGAACAAAAGAAACCGGAAAATAACATATAAATCCAGGGAAATTGAGGTCCAATTTGGGAATACTGCGAAATCAATATTTTTCTTAAATATGTCTTTTTTTCGAATTTGGGCCAAGCCACCCATTGTTGGCCAACTTAGGGGTTTGGTGTCAAAGAAAAAAATATTCTCCATCGAATTGCACTATAGGTCATAAAACAAACCAAGTCGAAAAATTCTATGAATATCTGGGAAAATTAAGGTCCAAATTGGGAATACTTCGAAAAAAAATAATATTTTTTATATTGTTTTCCAATTTGGGTCAAAATGACCCATTGCGCTTAAGTTTAGAGGTTAAATCTCAATGGAGGAAATGATCTACATCAAATTTCATTATGAGTCACTATGCAAAAGAAAGTTGTATTTATCACATATATCCAGGAGATCGTAAGTCCAAGTTGGAAAAAAACGATTTTTTATTTTTTTGATACTTTTTGGAAATTTGCTAAAATAACCCATTGTGCGCCAACTTAGAGATTTGGTGTCAAAGAAAAAAATGTTCTCCACTGAATTGCACTATGGGTCATAGAACAAAACTCGTCGATGAATATCTGCGAAAATTGAGGTCCAATTTGAGAATAATTCGAAAAAATAATTTTTAATTTTTTTCATATTGTTTTCCAATTCGGGCCAAAATGACCCATTGCGCTTAAGTTTAGAGGTTAAGTGTCAATGGAGGAAATAATCTACATCAAATTTCATTGTGGGTCACCGAACAAAGGAAAACTGTGGGTATCACGGATGTCCAGGAAATCTTAATTCAAGATGGACATACTAAAATAAAACTAATTTTTCATTTTTTTCCAAATTTGTCCCCAAACGACCCATTGTGCACCAACTTAGAAACTTGGTGTCAAAGAAAAAAATGTTCTCCACTGAATTTCACTATGGGTCATAGAACAAACCAAGTCGGAAAATTCTATGTATATCTGAAAAATTGAGGTCCAATTTGGCAATACTTCGAAAAAAATAATTTTTAATTTGTTTCATATTGTTTTCGATTTTAGGCCGAAATGACCCATTGTGCTTAAGTTTAGAGGTTAAGTGTCAATGGAAGAAATGTTCTACATCAAATTTCAGCATGTGTCACCGAGCAAAGGAAAACTGTGGGTATCACAGATGTCCAGGAAATCTAAATTCAAGATGGACATTTTTTTATATTTATTTTGGTTTAAATTTGTCCCTAAATGACCCATTGTGCGCCAACTTAGAGACTTGGTGTCAAAGAAAAAAATGTTTTCCATCGAATTTCACTATGGGTCGTAGAACAAAACAAGTCGGAAAATGCTATGTATATCTGGGAAAATTGAGGTCCAAATTCGCTTCGAAAAAAATATTTTTTTTTAATTTTTCGTTATGTCTTCGATTTTGGCCCAAAATGACCCATTGTGCTTAAGTTTAGAGATTAAATGTTAATGGAAGAAATAATCTACATCAAATTTCATTATGGGTCACCAAGCAAAGGAATGCTGTGTGTATCATAGATGACCGGGAAATCTTACGTCCAAGTTGGGTATAATGGTATTTAATACTCAATATTTACTATTGGTATTTAATATATTTATTTAATAATTTTTTATATTATAATATTTATTTATTTTTTGTATGGTTATTGATTTTTCTCCTTTCAATCCCTCGTATCCTTTAGATCTTTAAAAAAAAAATATTTATATAATTCCTTGGCAAATGATATTTTGGCTTTAGAGTCCCTCTGCTCTCTCTCCCCTCGGTTATTTCTGTTTTTTTTTTTATTTCTCCTCGACAAACAAACAAATATTTGCTATTGATTTGTTATTGTAAACAAATAAAGAAATAATAAAAAGAAAAACAAATTTGTTTACCGTTTGACTCAACACAGTTGCCATCCTTTCGAGGACCCTTCAGGCTGAATTGGACCCAGAAAAATTCCAATGAATATTTATGATGTTTAAAAAATTGTTATGGCATCACAGTGTGGTTGTTGTTGTTCTTCGGGAAGGAAAACAAAAAGAAAATCTTTCGATTTTTTTACGCTGCCAAATAATGTGACACAATAAAAAAAAAACAAACATTAAATGATAGCGCGAAAACAAATCCCAAAAGAGGAGGGGTTGAATTTTTCTGAGGTTCATTCCATTGTTTTGTTTGAGTCCAATAGAGGTTTGTATGTCATCTGTGGTGACATTAAACGTCCATCTCGCTCAGCTCTCTGTGTGCTCCGAGATGGATGCTGGCCCAGTCGGGCATTTGTCGTTTTTGGGCATTTGGCCAAATTGGTAAAAAAAAAAAACTCATAGCGACAACAATGACTATTCAAGAGTATTTCCTTTATTTGTTTTGGGGTTTCATGAGTTTGTTTCTCTCTTTCGTTTAACATTCAAGCCAAATTGCCAACTAACATAGTGGGGAAAACACTAACACACCCACAGACACATACATATGAGTATTGAGTCATGGCCAGGCGAGCCACAACATGGAAATGTTGAAATGAAAATTAAAATCAAAATAAATGACAGTTGAGATAAATCACAGAAGAAAGAAGACAAAGAGGAAGACTAAGACAACGACAAAGATGAAATTTTTTTTCGGGGGAAAAGTAACAAGGGCAAATGTAAATGGCCCGACAAGTAGCTAAAAGGTAATCATGGATGAGTGAATAAAAATAAAATGACAAAAATGGAAACTAATGGAAAAAGTCTCAAAAAATCCTTAAATCTGCACTTTAGAGAGTTGAGGTCAAAGGAAAAAATATTCCAAACAAAATTTCACTATGGGTCTCTGAAGTGAAAAAATCGGTAGATATCATATATATCATGAAAATCTCAGATCAGAAAATGGGTACTTGAAGGAAAATCCCATACCGTTTTTCGTGGGTTATTTTCATTTTTGGCCAAAATGAGCCATTGTGCTTAAGTATAGAGGTTTAATGACAATGGAGGAAATATTCTGCATCGAATTTCATTAAGGGTCACTGAACAAGAGCAAGCTGTAGATATCGTACAAGTCCAAGAAATCCGAGGTCAATGTTGGATATACAAAGAAAAAAGATTTCTTATGATTTTCATATTTTTTTGGAAATTGGTCAAAATATCCCATTGTGAGCCACTTTAGGGGATTAGTGTTAGAGAAAAAATTATTTCCTACAAAATTTCACTATAGGTCGCTGACCAACAAAAATCTTTAGATTTAATATATATCACGGAAATTCGAGGTCCAAGTTAGGAATACTGAGAAAAATATATTTGTTCCATTTTTCATTAGATTTTTGAATTTGGGCCAAAATAACCCATTATGCGTCACTTAAGAGGGTTGGTGTCAAAGAAAAAAGTATTTGCCATCAAATTTTATTAGAGGTTACCGAACAAAAGGTAACTGTAAATATGATATATATCAAGGAAATCGAAGCACCAATTTCAGGTTGAAAAAAATATTCTTTAATTTTTTTATTTTTGAAATTGGCCAAAATAACCAATTGTGCTTGACTTTAGAGGGTTGGTGTTAAAGAAAAACATATTCTCTATAAAATTTCACTATAGGTCGCTGACCAACAAAAAATCTTTAGATGTGCCATATATCACGGAAATCCGAGGTTCAACTTGTGAATATTGAGAAAAATATATTTTTTTTCATTTTTCATAAGATTTTTGAATTTGGGCCAAAATAACCCATTGTGCGCCACATTAGTGGGTTGGGGTCAAAGAAAATAATATCTTCCACAGAATTTCATTATGGGTCGTGGAATTAAAGTAAGCGGAAAATATCATGTTTATCCTGAAAAACTGAGGTCCAAATTGTCAATGCTAAGAAAAGCATATTTTTTCAATATGTTTTCGAATATGTGCGAAAATGACCCATTGTGCTTAAGTTTAGAGTTATAATGTCAATGGAGGAAATATTCTACGTCGAATTTGATTGAGGGTCGCTGAACAAAAGAAAGCTGCATATATTATACAGGTCCAGGAAATCGGAGATACAAAGAAAAAAGATTTCTTATGATTTTCTTATTTTTTTGGAAATTGGCCAAAATAACCCACTGTGTGTCACTTTAGAGGATTATTGTTAGAGAGAAAAATATTCTCTATAAAATTTCACTATAGCTTGCTAACCACCGAAAATTTGTAGATGTGATATATATCACGGAAACCGAGGGTTCAAATAGGGAATACTAAGAAAAATATTTTTTTTCCCATTTTTTATTAGATTTTTGAATTTGGGCCTAAATATCACATTGTGGCTAACTTTTGAGCATTGGTGTTAAAGAGAAAAGTATTTCCCGTCAAATTTCACCAGAGGTTACCGAACAAATGATAACTGTAATATCAAGGAAATCGAAGCACCAATTTGAGGTTAAAGAAAATATTCTTTAATTTTTTTTAATTTTTTAAATTGGCCAAAATAACCAATTGTGCTTGACTTTAGAGGGTTGGTGTTAAAGAAAAAAATATTCTCCATAAAATTTCCCCATAGGTCGCTCACCAACAAAAATCTTTAGATGTAATATTTGTTACGGAAATCTAGGTTTCAAATTGGAAATACTGAGAAAAATATATTTATTTACATTTTTCATTAGATTTTTGAATTTGGGTCAAAATAACCCATGGTGCGCCACATTAGAGGGTTGAAGTCAAAGAAAATAATATTCTCCGCAGATTTTCACTATGGGTCATAGAATAAAAGTAAGCGGAAAATATTATTTTTATCCTGAGAAATTGAGGTCCAAGTTGTCAATGCTAAGAAAAGCTTATTTTTTTCAATATGTTTTGGAATATGGGCCAAAATGACCCATTGTGCTTAAGTTTAGAGGTCTAATGTTAATTGAGGAAATACTCTGCATCGAATTTCATTATGGGTCACTGAACAAAAGAAAGCTGTATATATCATACAGGTCCAAGAAATCCGAGGTCAAAGTTGGGTACACAAAGAAAAACGATTTTTAATTTTTTACAACTTTTTTGGAAATTGGCCAAAATAACCCACTGTGTATCGCTATAGAGGATTGTTGTTAAAGAAAAAAATATTCTTTATAAAATTTCACTATAGCTCGCTAACCACCAAAAATTTGTACATGTGATATATATCACGGAAATCTAGGGTTCAAATTGGAAAAAGGGAGAAAAATATTTTTTTTTCATTTTTTTATTAGATTATTGAATTTGGGCCAAAATAACCCATTATGCGTCACTTAAGAGGGTTGGTGTCAAAGAAAAAAGTATTTGCCATCAAATTTTATTAGAGGTTACCGAACAAAAGGTAACTGTAAATATGATATATATCAAGGAAATCGAAGCACCAATTTCAGGTTGAAAAAAATATTCTTTAATTTTTTTTATTTTTGAAATTGGCCAAAATAACCAATTGTGCTTGACTTTAGAGGGTTGGTGTTAAAGAAAAACATATTCTCTATAAAATTTCACTATAGGTCGCTGACCAACAAAAAATCTTTAGATGTGCCATATATCACGGAAATCCGAGGTTCAACTTGTGAATATTGAGAAAAATATATTTTTTTTCATTTTTCATAAGATTTTTGAATTTGGGCCAAAATAACCCATTGTGGCTCACTTTAGAGGGTTGGTGTCAAAGAAAATAATATTCTCCACAGAATTTCATTATGGGTCGTAGAATAAAAGTAAGGGGAAAACATCATGTTTATCCTGAGAAACTGAGGTCCATGTTGTCAATGCTAAGAAAAGCATATTATTTCATTATGTTTTCAAATATGGGCCAAAATGACCCATTGTGCTTAAGTATAGAGGTTTAATGACAATGGAGGAAATATTCTGCATTGAATTTCATTGAGGGTCACGGAACAAAAGAAAGCTGTAAATATCATACAGGTCCAGGAAATCGGAGGTCAATGTTGGATATACAAAGAAAAAAGATTTCTTATGATTTTCTTATTTTTTTGGAAATTGGCCAAAATAACCCATTGTGAGCCTCTTTAGAGGATTGGTGTTAAAGAAAAAAATATTTTCTACAAAATTTCATTATAGGTCGCTGACCAACAAAAATCTTTAGATTTAATATATATCACGGAAATTCGAGGTTCAAGTTGGGAATATTGAGAAAAAAATATATTTTTTTAAATTTTTCATTAGATTTTTGAATTTGGGCCAAAATAACACATTCGGCGCCACATTAGATGATTGATGTCAAAGAAAATAATATTCTCCACAAAATTTCACTATGAGTCATAGAATGAAAGAAATCGGAAAATATCATGTTTATCCTGACAAACTGAGGTCCATGTTGTCAATGCTAAGAAAAGCATATTTTTTCATTATGTTTTCGAATATGGGCCAAAATGACTCATTGTGCTAAAGTTTAGAGGTTTAATGTCAATGGAGGAAATATTCTGCATCGAATTTCATTAAGGGTCACTGAGCAAAAGAAAGCTGTAAATATCGTACAGGTCCAGGAAATCGGAGGTCAATGTTGGGTATACAAAGAAAACTGATTTCTTATGGTTTTATTATTTTTTGAATATTGGCCGAAATGGCCCACTGTGTGCCACAATAGAGGATTGTTGTTAGAGAGAAAAATATTCTCTATAAAATTTCACTATAGGTTGCTAACCACTGAAAATCTGTAGGTGAGATATATATCACGGAAATCTTATGTTCAAATAGGGAATACCAAGAAAAATATATTTTTTTCCATTTTTTTTTACTAGATTCTTGAAGTTGGGCCAAAGTAACCCATTGTGCGCCACATTAAAGGGTTGATGTCAAAGAAAATAATATTCTCCACAAAATTTCACTATGAGTCATAGAATGAAAGAAATCGGAAAATATCATATTTATCCTGACAAACTTAGGTCCAAGTTGTCAATGCTAAGAAAAGCATATTATTTCATTATGTTTGCGAATATGGGTCAAAATGATCCATTGTGCTTAAGTTTAGAGGTTTAATGTCAATGGAGGAAATATTCTACATCGAATTTTATTGAGGGTCACTGAACAAAAGAAAGCTGTATATATCATACAGATCCAGGAAATCGGAGGTCGACCTAGGATAAAATAAGAAAAATATATATTTTTTATTTTTTTAAATACATTTTGGAAATTGGCCAAAATAGCCCACTGTGTTTTATTCTAGAGCATTGATGTCAAAGAAAAACTTATTCTCCACAAGATTTTACTATGGGTCTCTGAGCAGCTAAAATCTATAAATATGATACATGCCTAGAAAACAAGAGGTCCAAAGTGGGTATTTGAAGTAAAAAGTATTTTTTTTGTCTACATCTCTTCAATTTTGCAAGAGGCTCGATTTAAAATTTGCAGTTGATAACCAAAAAACATTTTAATATTTTTTCAAAATTTAACCAAAAAATATCCCACAGTGCTTTGGAATAATATGAACAATTAAAAAAAAAAACTAAATTCCACCTTTCCTTCTTTGTGAAATCTTGTTCCATTCAAATGGAAATTTGTAATCTATTTTATATCTTTTATTGCTGTTGTTGTTACATTATAACAAAAAAATGGAATTGTATTTTTTTTATTGTGAAGACAGGTAATCTGACAAAAGCAGAGAAAAATGCCTACATTGCCAGGACACGTATCACTTTTTTATGATTATTAAAAAAACGTAGGCAAAAAGGTCAGGGTTTTTTTATTGTTTTGCTTTTAATGGAAATTGCTACCGAAATTATTTTTGATGATTTGAAAATGTTGTTGACATTTAAATCACAAAATGAAAATGGCGAAAAAATAAATTAGAGATAAGTATATAATAGTATATGTTGGAATTTTCCTAGATACATTTTCTTTTTAAATAATTGGCTATAGTTTGGTCTTTCAAATATTTTCAAATTAAAACCACAGTTCTAGAATGTCCCATGTGGCTCTTAATACTTCTGTAAAAAAAATCAATTTATAACTGTGAAAATTCCCTCTAAAAATAATGAAATACTTTTGGGGTACCGGGTGCGTATGAGTGTTATTAATTTAAAGTACTTTTACTAAATTCTTCATAGCTTTGGTAAATTTGAAGACATTGTAAATATTTTTGCGGCTAAAGAAAGCTAAGAAAATTTTCTTTTTTTAAATGTTTACTCGCAAAAGAAATAAAAAAATAATCTTATTTAAAAATAGAATGATTTTCAGACTTTGCAGAAATTTTAAGTATTCATATGTTTTAAAAAACCCACTACCATAGAATGTCTTTAAAAACACATTTAATAATCCAGGAATGCAAAACGTTATTTTTTAAGTACTCAATCTTAGAAGTAGCTTCAAAAAGTTTACTTTGGAAATTCTTTAATAGAGATAACCCTCAAAGAAATATTTTTTAATGTCCATAGCCATTATTACAATTTCCCTTTTTTATTTTTTTAAGACATAACTTTTTGTTGTTCTTTTAAACAAATCCACAGCTCTAGAATATCCTCAGTCGCTCTTAAAATTTTCGTGAAAAATTCCAACTAAAACTGTGAAAATTCCCCCTAAAAGTAATAAAATACCTTGGGGGATATGGGTGCGTATGAGTGTTATTAATTAAAAGTATCTTTACTAAATTCTTCATAGCTTTGGCAAATTTGAAGATATTGTAAATATTTTTGCGGCTATGGAAAGCTAACCAAATTCTCTAATTTAAAATACTTATTCGCAAAAGAAATGAAAAGTAATCTTTTTTAAAAAAAGATGCTTTTCAGACTTTGCAGAAATTTTAAGTATTCATGTTTTAAAAAAACCCACTACCGTAGAATGTCTTTAAAATACTTTTTATTATCCAGTACATAAAAAGGCTATTTTTCTGAGTCCTCTATCTTGGAAGTAGCTTCAAAAGGTTTAATTTTAAAATTCTTTAATAAAGATAACGCTCAAAGCTATAATTTTTAATATCCATAGCCATTATTACAAATTCCTTTTTTTATTTTTTAAGACATAACTTTTTGTTGTTCTTTTAAATAAATCCAAAGTTCTAGAATGTCCTCAGTCGCTCTTAAAATTGTCGTTAAAAATGCAAACTAAAACTGTGAATATTCCCCCTAAAAATAATAAAATACTATGGGAACTTGGTGCGTATGAGTGTTATTAATTAAAAGTATTCTTACTTAATTCTTCATAACTTTGGCAACTTTGGCGATATTGTAAATTTTTTTGCGGCTATGGAAAGATAAGAAAATTCTTTAATTTCAAATGTTTGCTCGAAAAAGAAATGAAAAGCAAATATATTGAAAAACTGGTGTTAGTTTGAGACTTTATTATTTATTTATTTATTTATTTTTTTTTGAAATTCGAGATTGTAGATTTTCTTTAAAAACTCTTTTAACAATGAGACAATATTATTTTATGTCCGCACTTAGAAGTTGCTCCCATGAGTAAGATTTCGAAATTCTTGGCCATTGATAACTTCTCCTAAAATACTTTTTAAAATCCATGCCTATTAATAAAACCTCCAACATTTTTTAGTTTAAATACACCACAATATATTGTTCTTTCATATATTATCTAACCAAATTCGCATTTATACAATGTCTTCTGTAACTCTTTTTAAGATATGTGAAAAAATTCCCAAAGAACTGTGGAAATTCCCCCTAAAAATAATAAAATACTCTGAAGCCCCGGTGGCGTATGAATATTATTAATTAAAAGTATTTTTACTAATTTCTTCATAACTTTGGCAGATTTAAAAATAATTTAGATATTTTTGCGGAAATAGAAAGCTGAGAAAATTCTCTAAATATATGTGAAAAAAAGTCTCAAAGAGCTCTGGAAATTCCCCCAAAAAATAATTAAATACTTTTGGGGCACCGGGTGCGTATGAGTTTTATTAATTTAAAGTATTTTTAACAATTTCTTCATAACTTTTGCAGATTTAAAGATAATTTGCGGGAAACGAAAGCTAAGAAAATTCTGTAAATTCTAAAAATTGTACACAGAAGAAGTGTTAGCTACAACTTGATGAAAAATATGAAAACTTAAAGACTTTGTGAAAAGTTTCTCAAAAAAAATGTTTATTTGTCTAAGAATTTTTTCTTAAAATTTTTTTGTTAAACCACACATTGACATTTCTTACAGATAGTATTTAACTCATATCGATTCATTTTTTCTCTGTAGCTATGGAAATTTTCTTCATTTTAATAAATTACTTTTGCTTTCTTGAAAGAAATCTTGGCATCAGAAATAAACTTCTTTCTTCCTAACTATTTCTTTCATATTTTACAAAACAAACCATCCATCAATTCTTGCACAGAATAACTTTCTATTCTCCATGCATATGTCCTTTTTGTTAATATCTCAGTTTCTTTTTTCTTTTCTCTGAAAAAAATATAAAAATAATATTTCAAGCATACTTCAAGCGTAACGAGAAAATGATTTAGTACAGATGAGTTCTTGCACAATTTTCAAAGTCATTTGACTATTTTTCTTCTCCATTTTTCTCCACTTCTTTGCAACACACTGACATGTTTTCCATTTCAATTTGAGGGAAAAAATGAAAAATAAAACATTGCAAAAATCCAACTAATCCTACTCATGTCGCATCTACACTACCTGACTGACTTTGATGGATTTGGAAGACAGTTTCGTTTTTGCATGAATCAAATCTCCATTGTCTAAGAAGTAAAGTTTTCAGGGATAATTTTTATTTTCTGATGCGTAGTTTATCTGTGACAGGTAGACCATTAGCTTTTATTATTTTGAAGAAAAAAAAAAAAAAAGAAAACAGGTCTTTAATAACACGTGAAAGTAATTGCAAAAATATTAACTCACAACGTCAGGTATGAGAACCTACAAAGTCCTTCCAAATCTATTTTCATAACACACGGTCATATAAGATAATTAAGTGTAAGCGCCCTCGACTCTATATGGACCCTCCACAATTTTACAACAGTGGATAATGCTTCCTGCAAAATATTTAAAAATCAACTGTCTTAGAAGGACCATGAAAAATGTTTCTCAAAATCATCAGATATAGAAGGCTATTTAAAAACATATATTTTTGGGTGCCCGCGATTATAGATTTTACCTCAAAATATATTTTAAATTCGACTATCGATCTATTTTAGTAAGATACATACGTTTTTATAAAAAAAACCCACCATTACATGGCTTTATTCGAGTTAAATACAAATTGAACCATGGTGCGTATGATTATTATTAATAGAAGGTACACTTAGTATTTTGTCCATATCTTTGGTAGTTTTAAAGATAATTAAAATATTTTTTTATGATTTAGAAAGCTAAGAATATACTCTATAACTTCCTCGAATAACGCGATAGTGGTTACTTGGTCTAAAACTATAATATTGCTACTTTAAAACGTTACTAGAAAAATTGTGTCAAATGAAATTAAGAGAACCTCTAAAATAATTTTCAAAAATTCATGATCATGGACAAGCCTTTAAA